>NC_071285.1:46964075-47161895 GCF_943735745.2 Anopheles bellator | reverse complement strand
TTATTCTGTTCTCTGTTTGCTGTACTCTTGCAGTGATTCAACAAAACCTGATGCGAGGATTGGTTCGGTTTGCAGAAATAAGTTTAAGGTAAGAAGGAAACGTATGGAAAATATAGTTTATTACTGAAACTATAATGATGA
Source organism: Anopheles bellator (assembly GCF_943735745.2). NCBI lineage: Eukaryota > Metazoa > Arthropoda > Insecta > Diptera > Culicidae > Anopheles > Anopheles bellator. The sequence goes on along the minus strand of NC_071285.1, from coordinate 47,161,754 downwards.
AATAATTTTATGCAAGATAGACTAACGAATTTCATTGATTAAAATCACAATCTGAATATCTAAAGTTCATAGTGAAAACTATAAATCAGAGAAAGATATGAAACAATAAAGTTTGGTTTTTCTTTTCCCAGCTTCGTCTTCAATCATCACAAGAAGCCCCATCACCTTCGAATGCGATTAAATGTAAGTATGGCTTGCCTTCATCATCTTTTTTATATTACTTTTTTTCACATGATGCGATAATTACAATAATTATCTAATATACGCTAATACGTCCCAAATGCTCTGGGATCGAATGATTTCATTTTCTTCGACTGATAAAATGTAGTTACAGTCATAAATGTGAAAAAGGTCGTTTATTTTAAAGTTGTCTAATCTTTTGTTTATAACTTTTTTTTACAGTATTTCACATTGAAAAACAACAAATACAACTTTTTCTTATGACATCTTGAATTCGATCACCCTTTGATCGCTTCGATCATCATAAGCTGTTGGTAAGTATAGGATAAAAAAAAAAACCAAAGCATGTTTGTGCTCGTTTCAATCATTGCAATGATGATTTTTATTAAAGTCATGACCTTTGGACACCTTAAAGAATATTTTCTTTGGTTACCATTTTAATATCTAAAACTGACTACAACCTTTATGAACCAATTTTTAAGACACATTAAATTGGAGTTTGGTTAAGATTTTTACAATATTGTTTTATCTCTTTTACAGAACTTCCTGTCGAATCGATCCTGTCGGAAAAGCTGCTGTTTTTGCAATTCAGGTGTGTAATGTCGATAATGAATTCATGTATCTGGATGAACCAATCTATTGTGATGATTTATATAAAGTCATGACCTTTGGACACCTATAAGTAAAAAACTTTGGTTAAACCATACCCATTACTGAGCCATGTTGGGTGCATCGTTTTGTTACATTAGTACCTCTCGTCACCCAATATTCATCCTGAGTATTTTGTTTTGGTTTCGTATTGCAGATTTGAATAACGTCCGCTTTATTTTCGTATCGACCATGCGGATACGATACTTGGTGTACATTTTAGGTGAGTTTGATTTTGGTTTTACAGCATTTCTATGAAAAAATCTAATAAATATGATGAAAGTTTATAACAAGCAAGATAGACTAACGAATTGTATTGATTAAAATATTCAGCTGACTGTTTATAGAGTGAATAAATTTTCACTCGATTGTGAAGGAACCCCCATATTAAACTCGATCTCTTGCTTTTTTCAGATGTGATTATTGTATGTAGACTAATATAGAAAGAAGTTGCTCCTTCTGGTACAAAACTCAACTGCTGTCACGACGAAAGCGAAAATAGTTATTGTTGCCCAAAAAAATATTTGAAAATTTAAATTAATAAAACCACGTGTAGCGCAGCCTAAGCTGCTGGCAATAAGGGCGATCTCCCAGTATGCATCTTTCGTAGCCGTGGATCCGAGTGACAGCAACAACGCACATTTCTTCTAAGCATTATGGATTAAGTTTTAAGTAAGTTGACAACTACATCTACCACCAACACCGATAATCTATCTGACATTGAGTTATCATGATGTTACTTTTAATATACGCCAATACACCCTAAATGCTCAGGGATTTGAATGATTACTTAATAGTGTCTGATTTTAATAAGTTAATCACAGGAGGCCAATAAGCGGATTCCTTTTACCGTCTTTTCATGAAATTTTTGTTCGATCTGTTTCATTTCAGCACGGAGCGGGGTTGCTTGCCTTCATTAGTTATTTTCTAACATAAACATGTGGAGACTGCCGTAGGAATAAGATATTTAATTTGGGTAAGTTTTTTCCGTATGTTTTTGAACGCCTTTCAAAGATGTGATGATTGCAAAAATTCAAAAAATTGTAATCAACTGTGAAATCATCCATCATTTACGAATATAAAGTCGTGCCAATTTTAATGTAAATCCTCCCTTTCTTGCAGATTGCGACACATTTTAATATGCTCCGTATGACGATTGTAAGGTCGGCTGTCGTTTCTAGAATACCGTGTGTTTCGTCGTGATGGGTGTTTGAAACTTCAATAAATCGATTGTAAAATTTATATGCTTCAAGTGTTGTACATAACGTTGTCTTCTCTGTGTTTTACGAGTAAGCGAGAGCCCCGAAAATCCTTTACCAGCCACTATTCGGATTCCTTCGTCGGAAGCGACCCACTGGTTAACCCTTGAGTGGTTCGCGGAGTGTGCGACTATTCCTATCCCCCGCGTTTAGTCGACATCGCGATGACAGCTCGCGCCGTCGACATTGGCTGGCTCTCGCTCACTCCATGCGCGGTTGTTTTGCTCTCGGCCAGCGAAAGCGAGAGCGCGGTATTGCGCGCGAGCGAGCACACCGCTGATGGGCAACGGGCAAGCGAGACGGCACGAGCTGTCAGCTGTCAGAGCGAGGTCGAGCGAGCAAACACACACAGCGTGAAACGCCAGAACCCAGGAAAAATACATTTCTAGCTCTGCTCGCTCCGTTTGCGTCTCCACGGTGTGATGCGTTACAGAAAGGTGCAAACTACACTTCTGCGTGTCCCCCGTTCGTGTAGTGCGTTTTCTCCACAAAACCCGCTTGTGCCGGGCCAGCGGGGCTGGCCACCGTGATTCTCGCCCGCTCCGTGGCCACCGATGCTGCACCCCCCCGCGTGAACTGTGCGTTCCCCGTTACGGATGCGAGCCAACCGAGGCCACCACAATCCGTCGCGACGCACGCACCACTCGACTCCTCCATCGCACCATCAGTGACACCCTCCTGATTCGCAGCCCCACGAAACTGGCGAACGTTGTGAAAAGGCGACATTTTTTAATCGAGTAGGCTTGGGGACAGTTTCGTCAGTTTCGGCAAAGTAAAAGGTTTTTTCACCACCAGTGCGTACGTGTGCGTGTGTTTTGGCAGGTCCCTTTTGCACGCTCGCAGGAAATGACCATCCCGGCCTCAGTTCCGTGGCCCCAGATTGCTCCTGGTTGCGTGGATAAGCGCGTCTCATGTGTGTAGAAAGTGAGGGGAAAAAGCATATCAACCGTTGGCTTACCACCGAAACGCCATTCTCTTCCTGCTGCGGAACGGTCCATTGTCCGACCCGGGTTGCGGTCATGGAACAGGTTCGAATCCCGTACTGGTCGGAACCAGTTTCGCCATCTTCGTCCGAAGAGACCGGTGTCAAAGTTGGGCTCACAGAGATAGCCGCTGGCTGGCTCGTCTCCCGGGAACGGTGATGCGAAGCGGCAGCTGTGGTCCCGGGCAAAGCCAAGGCACCAGCCCCCGGATCCCGGTCAGCAGCGTATCCGCCGACCCGCCGTGTCCTCTGTGCGAAAATCTCCCATGTGTTGAGGCGTCCGATGTGAGATGATGAGCAGCGCGTAGTAATGTCTGCGGTGGGATGAGATGATCGGCCGGGGCTCACGTCACGGCGCCATGAGCAGTGAGCTGCGAGACGGCCGTGTTGAGAGTGCGTGAGAACAGCCGGTACAGAAAAAAAACGCGCGGTGATTGGCCAGCCTCGAAGATCCGATGGAATTTGTCGCTGGCCAAGACCGACCGACCGACCGACCGGCTGGCCATTTAAGGAAGCGCACACGCTGCAGAACCCCAATCCGGGTCGCTCGCCACCGCGGCCGCGTAGACTAACGGACGAAGAAGAAACAACGGAAAAAACACGATTCTCGTAAAAGGTCTCAACAAACGGAACGTGAATTGTGGCCACAACTTGGCGCGGCAGTAGTGTGTGCGTGCAGACGCCATACCAAAATGACCGGATTCCGAGCCATCGGATACCACTATTTCATACGCCGCCTTTTTCTGTGTGTTTCTGTTTACAGGCGATCGTTCGAAGTTTAGTGCATAAACTGTGAAACCAACCCTTTGACCCCCACCCACAGTCCGATTTCCCGCCCCGTCGTCGGTCGGTTAGTGTGTGGTAGTGTTCCTCGGTTTCGCCGGTAGTGTGCGTGCGTGCGTGCGAGCGTGTATGTGTCCGTGGGTGTTTGTGTTCGGGCGCGATTCGAGTGTGCAGTCGGTGTGCCGTTTCGTGAGAAAGTGCTGAACCCGTGCGTCCGCGTGCGCCACGTGCGTCTCTCCATCGCTTATCCTTAGCCCCCCCCGTCGCCCGTGCGGTCACCAACCACAGTAGCCGCAATAGACACAGCAACGACTAACAACAACAACAACAACAATCGCAACACAACAACGACGACGACGAAGAGAAGGAGCATCATCAGAGCACGTCCGAGCAGAGCGCAGTGTGCGGTGTAGTGCACCGTGTAACCCTTGCGCCTGTGTGAGTGCACGGTGCAGCGTAAGTTTCTAAACAGGAAAGGTTGGCCCTGGTTTCCCCGTTGCCCGAAGGTCTGGTTGGACCGCGGTTGTCATGGTAAAGCAATGCTTCAAAGGAGTGCCATCACTTTTCCGGGAAAGGACTCTTGCGATTGCCTCTCAAAAGTCATTCCGAACGAACGGAGCAGAGGGAACGGCCCCGTCCGTTTGCCGCTTACTGAGACGAACGTGTTTAATTTGTTATTCAAACAATTCGTGCACCAAAGGCGGCGTTTCAGTGACTGAACGAAAATAGCAGGCCTCTGGTGCAGGTCACCCCCAACAAGAGGCCGTTGGATCATGCGGTTTGATGATCTTCTTGCGATTCGCTTGTCGGCCCCATCCGGATTATCCGGGTTTGCAAACCGCTCGCATCCGGATTTTGCCAGCTTTCCCGAGCGCCGAGGCACTAACAGATAAACAACATGTTTTGCTACAATGCAAAGTTATTATTTTTCCGCCCTCCTCAGTACTTCGTTCCAATTTTATTTCGCTTTTGCCTTTCCGGTGCATGCCACTGACGCTGCCGCCGAGCTCCCGACCACGGGCCACACGCACGTGCTGCATCGATGGAGGCGCACCGTCGTTTGAACCGCCAGCGATGAAAGACGAGGCAAATAGTATGCGCATTACCGAATCAAAATAGTCACACAACGGTCGGCCCGGGAAGGTTGGTGCCGGCGGCCGGCGGAGTGACAGAGGGCGGCCGCCCCGAAGCCGCGCACTATCGAAATGCCAAAATGTCACCGCTCGGAAAAATTTCGCTCGATTCTATAATTATCGAGGAAAATTCGTGTTTTCTGGCTGCCGCCGGCGTGACCCGGTGATGATGATGATGATGATGGTAAGGGTGTACTACCGCGCGCTGTAATGGTGCGGGGCGGAAGGTTGATTTGGTTGTCTTGTTTTACCTCCCGGCACCTGCACCCGCATGGGCCCCTTCAGGACACGGCTTTTCCCGACCGTTTTCCGCCTATGAAAATGTGTCCCATCGTACCGCACTATCCACCACAACAATATCATCATCATCAAGCTCATCATCATCATCATCAGCGGCAGCTTTTCGTCGGTGTTACTCGCCCGCAGGGAAGTGTGACATGCCAAGCAGAGGCCGTAGCGCCGTACGGTAAAGAGAAAAATTAACACAAAAAAGCAATATCCCAAAAATAAGATCCCACTGCGCCACGGTGAGTGTGAGAGAGATGGACCGCTGGATGATTGAGAAGCAAAATGCGGGGAAAACAAGTAAAAAAAGAGACAGAAAACAAGAGAGAGAGAGAGAGCGAGTGAATGGGAATGCATGTCACACTTTTTGTGCCCGCAAACGCGACTGAAAACTGTCTCCGCGCGCGGCCGGTCGGCGCACAACAAAAAATGGGGAGCACATTAAGTAACTCCTCCACACAAGCGCCGGTGCTGGTACGGGTCACGGGCCTCGGCCATTTAATTCGGCGTAGGAATATCGTGCCCCGCACACCCGGCATTCCCTGTCGGGCGCCCCGGAGGCCACCCCCTTGAGCAAGACACACAGCAAGTCACATGAGCCGGGTTGGCAAATGGGGGTGTATGGGACAAAACCGTTCATCAAAACAGGAGTAAGCACAAGCGAGAAGCAAATGGTATTAATTGAAAAAGGTTAAATGGCTAGGTTTGTTCGTTCGTTCGTTTGTTTGCTAATTTTGTCGAAATTGTATAAGAGCAACAATGGAAAAGCTTGGAAACTGTTCGCAAACGAGTAAAACAAAAGTAGAACCAACTAAAAACGCAGTCCTAAAGGCCAAGCAACATAATATTAATAATATCAGTGAATAATAACAGCAAAGCATTCAATAATTAATCTGGAAAACGGAGGTAAAAACACGGACCCGGAGAAGTTGGAAACCATCGTCGCTACTGCAACGGATCGGTTACGGAGTGACGGAAGGGTAAAACTTTGTGGATCATGCCTCCCGCTGGGAGGACATTTGGTTTCCCTGGCGATGGAAAGCGATAAAATGGGCCCGCGATCGGGATGCGTTGGGATTTAACCGTACGGTCACTGATTAGCCTGACTGTCACTGAGGTTGGCCCCTTTGAAAGCTTCGCGCTAGTGGACGCGGTCGTTATAACGATTGACAGCGACAGCGACGTGCGACCCCCGACGTGCAGCCGGATCCTTCTTCTGTTGACGTTTCATTAGCACCGGTTAATGGGGCTTACCGTGGATAATTAGGGGTTCGCAAGTGGTACCGGGTACGAGCATGGTTCCTGGCCACCTCTCCCGGGAAATGGTTGGGAGTGTTTTGGTGTACAACTTTGCAACCTGTAGGAATGGGATCGAAGTGATCCAACAGTCCCGTCTGACCGTTACTTGTGGTTTTCCCGAGCTTCGGTTCGGTTGTGTGATTTTTAGGCAACTTCGAGTAACGTCAGGACCCCACAGACAATTTAAATGATGAAATTAAAAATTTATTAGGATACATTTTTTTACCACTCATATTATCGAAGGTGACTGCTTTATGGGATCAAATCCTTCGGTCCCATTGGGGTAGCAGCGGCCAACATCTAAGGTCCTTCGAAACCAAGGGGTTGTGGGGGTGAGGTCGCGCACAAAAAACTATGATTCATGCATCTAAATCACCGACACGCCGGGTGTACCGGGAATTGATTTCGTCCTTTCGTGCGTGCTTTGTGCGAAAAACGATCCCTTTTGGGGTGCGATGAGGCCAAGGTTGAGGCGTCCACCGATGACCTCAGCATACTCGGATGGACGCAGGTGTATATAGCGGCAACCGGACCGGACGGAATGGTCTGCTGATTTCAAGACTTGTCCTTCGCTGAATGTCTCTTTCGGGCCCGAGTCCAGGTCACGCCGTCCGTTCCGTTCCCTTTTGTTATCTCCCGTCCAGTGGCCGTCGCTCGGAAGAACTAGTGTTCTGCGACCAGGGCGCCAGCCGCGTTAACATCAATAATCCGGCTCCAATCAGTGGCATTCTAATTCGGTGATGGAAGAAGTAACGGTGATCAACTGCCCACCTTCGGGGCGGGGCTTTCCTTCCCTTGAACACGTCGGCTGTCGGTTGTTTTTATTGATTGTCCGGTCCATTTTGGTCATCAGGCCTCGACTCGGTGTCGGGGCCCAAGTGAGTCCCACTGCTCGACCGAAATTCGGTCAGATTTGTGTATGTGTGTATTTTTGGTGCCTGCCAAACGCAACCCACCGACGCAGAGAGAGAGAGAGAGAGAGAGAGAAAGAGCACAAGGACATTCGCTCTAACGATTACACCGGAAGAGCGGCCCGATGTGTGCGATGCGTGTGGCCGATCGATGTTTTCCACTTCCGTGGCGCTCATCGGGTGTCGGGCCTAGAAAAGCGTTCCGCTCCATGGACCCGCAGGACCGCAAACCCTTTCATTTCCGTCGGTAATTCTCGCCCCCACAATCCGGTGTGTTTAGTGGAAAATAGCACATCCTTTTTCGTGCATCGCATCACGGACCGCACGGGGCCCGGGTGGGAAAAGTTCAATCCATTTCAACTCGGTTACTCCTCGGTTCGAGTTCTCCCGATCGGGTACTTCATGATTGACTTTCTTGCACCATCGGAAGAGGAAAGTTTGTCCGCCTTAAATGACATTTAGTGGCCAACGGTGGCCACGACTGCAAACCGGAGATGGCACCGGTTTGTTCTGAGGAACTTAAAGTTCACTAATTGTTCGCCAGCCTCCAGCCAATTCGTGCAGCCTTCCTTCAGTTTCAGCGCGCTCCTCTGCCCCAGCTTCATTACCGGGTTGCGACGGACGTGCGATGTTTTAATTGCATTAACGTTTGTCGGCCACCACCGTGTTGTGGTTTTTTTTTCGTTTTTGCTCCGCCGCCCACAGGATCTTCGGGCGGTTCCGATTCCCGGCGCTGCACGTACCCACATTTCCCACGGTCACGTTTCGAGTGAAATTACTTTTGTTCGATAATTTTTCAAAAAATTGTTGACCACTTTTTCCTGCCGCTTGGGTTTCACGCAAGCAGACTACGGATACGGTGCGGATTTCCACTGGTTTTTTTTTTGTACCTCATCTAATAAGAACCCCCACCGGCCGCCGCCACCGAGGATGGATGGCGTCCAATTTCCGAACCTACTTCGGCTGGCGGCGATCCAATTTTTTCCGGTTCCGTTCGGTTGCTGCAACCTTGGCGCGCTCGGTATGAAGAACCGGGCGAGATTATAAATCACTCGACAAACAAGCGGAAGGACGCCCCGGCACCGGCGGTAAATGAAATAATGCAACCGGGCAATCGGCAAGAAGCAAAATCCGTCCATTGCTTATTGGCCGACCCGGCGCGGGGATGCTGGGAACGGTGCATCAATCTGGCGCGGGATTGAATTTAATTTTTCAAATAGTTACAGTTCTCTGTGTCCTGCAGGGTTCAGCGCGCGCCCTGCATGTAATTAGACACATCCCGGCAACGGATGATGGGGACCGGTTCGTCTGTCCGCTCGGTCGCCGCATCCGGCAGCGTTTGAAGCCAATTAAAATAGTTTTAACAGGTCACGTTCCGCTTCCGGCCGCCTTTCGTCGGCTGTGTTTTTCCTCCGTTTTCCCGTCCATAACTTCAACCTTGGCTGTAAGGATAAAAACAAACTAGAGTTAAGAGAAACGAGATAAAAGATGAGCTAAAATGCGCAAACGTTGCGAACAGTGTTCGCCTATACTAAGTAAGCAGCGAACGGAATCCGAAAAGCGGATAAACGGATAGGCAGCAGCAAAAAGCATGTAATCCGGTCAAGAAAAATGTACCATTTATGTCAACACTGTGCACACACAAAAACACACGACCCCCGATTAGGCAACGGTGTCTGTCTCGTCTTGGAAAGTCCTCGCCTCTTCGCGCCTTCGATATCTGGGGCGAATGATCATCGTCTTCGTCGTCGAAGTGATTTATGCGGCCGCCGTTTATGCTCATCCATCGTCGTCATCGTCGTCGCCGCACCTCCATGTCGTTCGAACGTTCGTGTCTGCTGTCGGCGCCCGGCCCTCAGGTGAGTTAATAGTTTTTACATACATTTATTACATTTCATCACTAAGTGCTTGGGCTAAGTATTTACGTATCGTCTTTCTTCGGTGCGCGGGGCGATAATATATTGCATTTCACTCCTCGCTCTGGGTCTGGGTGGCTAAGGAGGGCCACTTTCACTCTCTTTAATGTCCGGTCGGTTGATGCAAAACACGGCACCACGGCTTCGGCTCTCTTGGCACATTAAATCGGTGTTGCCGCAAGATTCTAGATCCGGAAGGTTCTGCCTGTGTTAACGAAAATATGTTTCTAGTAAAACTAGGAGGATTAACGTTTTTGATCATCATCCTCACACTGAACGGAGAGCCGAATGTTCTTGAGTACGAAATAAAAGTCATTCTACAGCTTACCTCGCCCAACCTCTCGCAAGGAGATAGTTTGACTCCCCCGGTGCCGATTGAGATATGTAAATGAATCCCGTTCGAAATATTTCACAAAATCCGCCCAGTCCGCGTGTAGTCCGTAGTTCGTTTTGATATCTGCGCGGCCAAATCTCTGTGGCTCATCGCGCTATCGCGTGTAGCTTTCAGTGCGCGCCCACAGAAAGGGACCAGCAGCGGGGGTTTTGATGGCCGTCGTAGTGGGAGTCGGTAGTTGCCGAGAGCCCTACACTACATTCTCGTGTTCGGAGTACATTTTACAAGCACCGCGAGCCCGCGCGGGTCGATTCATTCGGTGGTGGTGGTGGTCGGCGAAAACACTCCGCCGCCCGTCCGAAGAAGCAACCCAAGAGTTTTGCGTGCCGTTTATCAAGATTGGTGTCCGTGGGGAGGCTTCCCTTTTTGAGGAAGGAGCATTTTATTTGTTTCGTTTGAAAGTTGGTGGGCACGTTTTGCGTTGCGATTTTGCTGCGGCGGAAACGGGGTCGCGGCAGTTTGATTAATGATACGATTAACGCACCGCGGCCGACAGGAGGGGGATTGGTGGAGGTGTGCCGCGCCGCGCGCCGGTTAATAGTTTAATCCTGTAGGCTGTCGCCGTTTGGCCTTTGTCGAGTTGGTTAGGTTTTGTGGTAAACAAAAATTGGCTGCTACAAATCGGGCAACTATTGATTGCTGCTGGGCACCCTTGCTATGTTTGTGCGGAATGTCCTTTTTTATTTTGTTTTGTGAGACTCCAAACAGCTTAGCTGGTTTTATTGCTCGGGGGGGTTGTCTTTATTTATCTTGTCTGTGTTCCGTCTGTGTTTGGCGTCGTTTGGCCTACAGAAAATCTTGCTCTTCCTGTCTATTACTCAATTGTTCTACACTTCGCAGACTTTGCCTAGTAGTTGATCAAAATAAACCGACAACTTCTGGATTTTGTGGCTGGTGCGTTGATCACCTTAAGTTAATGCTTAATGTGGTTTTGTCTGTTCTGAATTTTTAATTTTAAAATGTCTCTATCTTAATCAATCTTTTAAAAACTGTACCAAAAATAGGATGAGTTGGTTGGGCAATTGCCAAAAAATCCATGTTTTTCTTTAGTCCAATTCGATGATGCCGCGTGCATCGTCGTAGACCGATGCTATGATTGTGTAATAATTGCGTGTCAACTCGTGAATAGCAATTCGACCAAAGTTAACACCGCTGTCCTCATTGGGTCGCGTGTAAGAAGAGAGATTCTGACTGTGACACGAATCGATTTCGAATCAAGTAAATCGGGCGTCGAGTCGCTCGTGACATACTGTTTGCCACTTTTTGGCCGTTTTATAATTGAATGACAATTTCATTAGCATGTGCAACATCCCATGTCCGGATGATTGCCGTACCCGGGTGACCAGTTCAATTTCGGGCCAGTTACTACTGCCAGTTGACTAGCCCGTCACTGCACAGAGCTCCGATCCGAAGTCCGATCCATTTCAGGTAGGCTCGGGGGCACGTTGGCTATAATTGACCAATGCACTACGCGCGTCCTTGTGGCTCCGTCCAATCCTAATCGCAGCCAATCACTCACACAACCACTCCACTGGAAGTAACACCGTAAGCCATAGTGTGACGCCTAATCCGTGACCTAATGGAGGCTTATGGTACCCCTTGCCAGATCCAATCGCGAAAAGGTGGCCACGTGGCTTACGTTGCATTTTGCCGTTGCACGACTTCGCGAACCCCTTTGCCTCCCCCCCTGCCACGATCGGCGCGGTAAAAGGGTTCTGTGGGTGCCCTTTGTACGGTATGCTCCGCTGCGCTCCGGATCACGCTACACACGCAGCGCATAATTATGTAACGGGCAAATTAATGGGAGGCTATAATTCAGAAAATTAATTCAACCTTTTACCAGCGGGTCCGGGTTACGGCGCGAGGCGCCACGTGAGTACCCCCCGGTTCGCGTGTATGCTGTCGGGTTTCGACACCCCACTCGTGAGGAGTGTAAACTTTTATGGAGCATATCGTTGACGAACTGTATGCCCTTAGGCCCCTCCGAAAAAGGAAAGGCCTCTATGGTATGTTTAGTAAGGGAACCGAAAGGCACCAACTAATATTTTGAGCTAGCGCTACCAAAAATATGTTGTCCTGTGACCCTCGTCCTGGGGCTGGTAAAAATGATAAAGATGCTCATTTCGTCACGCGTGGTAGCGTCAGCCACCAGGACCACAAAGGGCCTGACTTTGGCCATCCACGGAACGCCATCGCCGTCTTCGTCCTGATTGGTTATTTGCATAATTCGCAGTTCCGTGTGTCGGCAATGTTACGTAGAGGGAACGTATTATGTTGCGTGCCGGCGTAGCCATTTGCTTCCTGCTCAAACAATGGCCGCACGTGAGTGTGGCCGCGTTGATTGGGAGGTAATTTTGCGCCCTTTGAGCAGTGAGCGAAAGAATCTGACCCGGGTAATGTTTGAATAACATTAGTGGCTGGTAATTTTCTCAACTTCCACAGGTTGTGTCGCTCGTGAAAATTGTACAATTTGATGCAATTGCGCTCCAAGTATAGTCGATCCTCGTCCTGGTTGAATTCATATTATTTTTCAATTCCATCCATGCAGGCGTGCACGGAAAGTTGTGCGTTCCGGCTCAGTTCCGGCTCATTTGATGGTTCATACGGATTTTTAACCGAACCTGCACGCCTGGGACCCGCCGGTCGTGTAGTGGCTCTGTGGAAGGCTTAACGTAATTTCATTTACCCGAACCGAAAGCCGAAGGTAGCCCACTTTTATGGTGCATTTATGCGAAAGCTTCCCCCCTAAGTGAGTGTCTTCAGGGTGCTTCGTCCCCAGAAAATCCATTCTGCTGGCGGCGGGCAGGACCTTGACGCAGCGCGCCGATGATGTTCCGGTGGTGCAGCATAACGCGCGCCGACATCCTGTCGTCAGGTCTGCTCCGGGGGTTCGAGATTCGGTTTGCCGGCGGGGTTTTTCGGCGAGATGCTGCAAGCACTAGCACTTGACACATTTACGCCCTTGGCACGCGTCCAAATGAACCGACTTATTTGCTACTTCTTGGCACAAGGCTTGGCATCTTACGCCGCCGGGAGCCGTGCCGTGCCGTGTGTTTGTTGTTTCCGAAAGCTTCGGAGTTTGGGTCGGGAGTTACTGCCTTCGAAGCCCCACTGCGCAGCCATCGGTCGAACGGGGACGACACCCAAGGATAAACCCACCGCGGCCCCTGTTGATGGCACCCGACTTTGAGGTGCACGGGAAGGAATGAGCGCACCAACAGAAAGATCTTCACGGTATGCAAGATTCTTGGGGCCAATTTTTTTTTCGGGCGGACAAAAGCATGAGATGCGACTCTTGTTCAGAACGGCAGAACGCCATTCCGTCGGTTGAATCGCTTCGGTGAGTTTCAGGGTTTTTCCGTTATCGGCCGCCGCCATAGTTTAATAATGTTTTATGGTGACAACAGACCTCACGTATGAGTAAGTCTCTTGCTATTGGCATTTTGCTACGGCACGATCAGCTTCTTGGCAGGGCACCGGCATACAGAAGCAGATTGGATTTCGGAATGCTAGAGTGTTTTGCGAAGAATCCTCAGACCTGTCGCAAGCGGCAAAGGGCATTGTGTGTCGATAAGAATATAAGCTACCCGCCAAAGGGAACAACATTATCTTGCCGTGCGGGTAACTTGGCGTTTCTTTTTTGTGGATCTAGCAAGAGTTTGTTTATCCGAAAACTTTACTCCATGCCCAAGCAGTAAGTATCATCATTCTTGATCGTTTTTTGAGGAGCGCAGAGTTGCCTCCCACTAACCTAAGGCAAAGTTTCGAGCTTACTGGAGAACCCTTGCGGTCGCTGTTTGTTGGCCGCGCAGGTCGGGGATAAAAGTTATCGGTAAATCCCCAAAAACTACCAAACACTAAGGACCTAATGTGTTTTTTTCTTCTTCTGCGATGATGAACCTCTCATAATCATTGCTAATGCTCCTCCGCCGTAAGCCTATATTCATGACTGGCGCTGCGCTGCGATCGTGTTGCTTTATGCTGTGTCCAGTGCAGTGCGCAAGTTCGTCCAGTGGTCCGTTTTCCAGCTGCTATGATTGATGGTTGTTGGACCATTACCCCAGCAGTGGCGGGACTTATGCTGATGCTGATGAAGAAATGTTGCGGAGGGCGGCAAACGTCATCGCATTCAAACGATGCAGAGGCGATGGTGGAAAGGGAGAATGCAAATGACGCCAGTGTGCGCGGTGCCACCTGGGGGCCGCCCGGTTCCACCCGAGGCTCCTTCTGGGGCGACGCAAATTCTGCAATCAAAAAATGCCGGACGACGACGAATGAAAACCGAATTTAATAATCGTTATTCATGGGCATATTTTCTTGATGATGCTCGGTCTCGGTTTCGGTTCTCTCTCTATCTCTCCGACACCGTGTGCCAGATGGCTTCTGTCCTTCTGGGGCGTCCCGGACAGAAGCTAGAGAGCAGGACGCCGGGAGCCGAAAAGAAGGACGCCGATGACGATGTGAGTTTCTGCCCGCCGACAGCTCTGTTTCGGGGAGATTTTTTGGGTCCCTGGCAAGGCTACTTTCAAACAAGGAACTACAACAATACAACATCCAATCCAACAAATTTTTCGTCTCGATATGATCCCAATTCACTCATTCAATATGTTTGTGAACTATTAAACAATTCGTTCCAACCGTCCAAACGTCAAAACCAATAAATGTCCACCGTAGAAGGGCGTCCCGCGGTGAGGTCCTTTGCCCGTTTGTGTGTGCACACAGTCAGACCTAAAGGAGCACCACCACCAACGACCGGACTAGGTGAATGAAAGGAGCAATCGTCACGAAACGTCACAACGAAATGTTCCACTTTTTACTGCTTCATAATGTTGTCCGTCGAGCCTTTCTTGCGCCGGGTTGTGGGGCGAGCCTTCGCGAACGCGATAGACACGGACACTCTGGGGCAGGACGTGCCGTGAGCAATTATGGTTCGGCGAGCTCGTTTGCAAAAGCTGGTTGGCGTGAGTCGCGACCGTTCGCGCGGCAAGGATTGCTCTCCCGTGCATCCGATTGTTCAATCCTCCCCACATCAGATCCTTCTGGCATGCAATGTGGCCCGGCGAGCGCACCACTTTCGGGGTCGGCTCGTGAACAGCTTTATTTCATGCACACTTCACGGCGGTTCCAGTATCTGCGTGCAGTTTTCGTTCCGTTACCGGAAAGTTACGTAAAGTTCAAGCACTTTTAATAAAATTTAAACAACATTTAAAGGGCTCGGAGTCGGGCCTTTGACTTCTGCAAGCCACCCTTTTATTTGCCAAGCTGTAATTGGTTGCTGTTAAGGGCCCCAGTAAAGGCTTCACTAACAGTGGATGCTTTTGTTGTCCTCCGGGCACACCGTACTTGACCGTCACCGGGGCACGTCACCTCCTCGACTTCAATCTGTGTCACCCTTCGGTTGGGGCTGGATTAAAAATGGCACGCAAATCTGCAGGATCTGCGGGGCCACCCGGATCCTGGGGCCATTTTGGCGATGCGCTCTGTCACCTTCCACGGGTGCAATGGCGTACTCTCGGAATGGCCTGGCAGCGCCTGGAGTGCTTTCGTCGTCGAGGTCGCTGACGCTTTGCACGTCACGAATGAATTTTTAAGTGAGTAATTTAGAAACGGGGTTTGTTTTGTGACGAACGGCACGTAGCCGTTTGGAGTGGGTGGGCAGTGCCGTTAGAGGCGCGGCCGTGTCTCTTAATCGCTGACAAGTGGTGACGACTTCATTTGGCAACTCTCACTACTTCGCCTGCAGCGAGCAGCCGTAATTTTGATGCATTTTTAACCTGATTTTGTTTCAATTCAACGAGCAATACGCTTATAAGTGGTGACGGCACATAAATCACGCATAAGTCGCCAACCTGTTAACGAGCATTTTCAGTGCGGCAGTTGAATTATGGGCAGCCCAACTGTGCCTAGGTCCGCCTAGAAGCGCAACAACCAATAAATTATGCTTACGCCCGATTATCGACAGTCTGTTGTGGAGCATCCTGCACCCGGAACGCTGCATCGCTCGCCAATTTGTATCGTTGTCCGTGGGGCTTGCACCGTTTCTAGCCACTGGATGGCAACTATCGATGTCGAGTGGCGATACACGAGCAGCTCATCAGAAGAAACACCCCCGGCGGCTATGCGTGCATCGCCCGGATCTCAGTGTCGCGGTTTTGGGCAGTGGTTACCAACGGACCCCCGTCTCTCGCTGTGGACGTGTACCGCATGTTGGCCGTTGATCGATAATCGAATTTGCAGTCGCTCTCGTACGACCGACACAGACATCCTCCGGCGGTGGTGAGAGCTAGTGTAGAGCTGTGGCGTCACAAAAATGGAAGGCAAATATTAACCCCAGCCAGAATGTGGCCATTGCTGCATCGACCGCAATCGTTCGGAGGCTCCGTTAAGGCTCCGACACACCGGCGAATAGTCCACATGCTGTTGTGGGCCCAGTTAGGACACGCCGCCCGTTCTTGGGGAGGTATAAATAGCCGAAGGCAATTTGTAATTATTTGGCCACAAACAGATTGCGGTGGCGCTCGGCTCGTAAGTGCCGAGCTAGAACCTCCTGCGTTCTGGCACGGGCGACGAGATCTAATTTGTTGTCAGCCGTGGCGGCGACCGTAATGGAAATGGTGGCCCCAAAATGATAAATCGCTCCGAAGACCCTGGCCCTGGGCTCAGCGACACCAGCAGGACGTCGTTGGGGATCTGTAACGTTGTCATATTTTGTCGAACCGGAAGCATGGGCCGCCCTCGACTGCTGTGTGAGGTTAGAAATTTATCGCCATTTCGTGCGTTATCTGCGAACCGACGATTGCGTTGCATTAATGGGCCAGGGTGTTTCATTAATTGCTTGTCATGCAACTGCTGGTACGCTGGGTGGGCTTAAATTGTCCCAACTCGAAGCCAAACTCGGTGTGGCCTTCATCCCCGGGAGTTCTCCCCGGGAGTTTGGAATTAAATCTGATAGCCGGAGTAGATAACACGCGTCCTAAGGGCGCCACTTGTAACCGGTTCCATTTCTAGGTTTGGTGGTCTGGGGCTTTGCTGTTATCGATTTAGCGAGCGGAAGGGCTATATTCCTGTTTTATGACATGCAAAATCATTTCGTACGCTTGTCCGTCGCACAGCGAAGCACCACTCTGATGATGATGACGAAGCATGGCGCTGGGATGGACCGGCAAATCGTAACGTTATTTTTAGTGGCGTACGTACCCATTTGCCGACCAGCTGGCAACCACTTCCCCAAGGGATGCAGGACGCGCCCTGCTTATAAATAGAACCACCACGCCGTGAAGTTGGGTGGGACGAATGATTGTTAAATATTAGGAAAAGAAACGCGCGAAACACGGTTTGCAACAGAACAGCTCCTCTTACTATTGGGTGATCCATCAAGTGTTTGAATTCCGAAAATGGGGCACAAAATATCGATTGCGGCCTTCACTGTATGGCACGTAGCACGGTCCTGTTAAAATGCAGTCCAAGTTTTCAGCTTAAATTTCGCCAAGGAACCAATCAGTCAGTGTTTCACTCGTTCATCTTCCACTCGTTGTGGGTGTATTGACTTCTCTTGCACGACTTTTGGGTTTTCTGAGCCCCAAATACGTCGAATTTTTTATCACCTTAACCACCGAGATGGAAATGAGCTTTAATGAAATGAGCTTTTACAATTTCCGTTGAAGAGTTCCGCCTTTGGAAATGTGCCTTTATTATTGCCTAATTATCTGCATCCGTCACATTTCGTAGATGTCGAAGTTTTTACTATTTATATTTACAATTTCCAGAACGATGTTTGACGTATTAAGACGTCAAGTAGTCGGTAGGTTAAAATTCACACGCTTGCCGGACCAGCCTATATAAGTATCAAGCGGCAGCAACAAGGCACTTTTATCTGTTGTATTAATGGGTCGTAATTTATAAACTAGTTTTTTTGGGGGAAAACTTACTACCGTCATAATGCGTTTTCAAAAATATGTTAAAAAACCTGATTCATTTGAACATTCATCAAACAATTTGATTAAACAAAGTGGCTATTCACTGCTCTTTTGGGATAAATGTGTTAAGGGAGAAGTTACTGTTTTGCCGACGCATGTGTGGAGATTTTTTAAATAACTATTAAAAACCGTGAGTTTTGGGCCACGAATGGAACCGAGTGACCGTCGCCGTAACAGCCTTTTTGGTGTGCCGGGTTCGAGAGTGCATTTTTAATCACTGCAACCATTGAGCTGCGATGGTGACAAAAATAACACGGCTGGTGCGATGCACCCGCGCCCGGTCACCGAACGGGCGGCAGACTTTCTTGCACTTTCTTTCCCTCGCTGCAGTTTTGTAGCGCACGCACCACAAGCGGTGCTCGTATTTTTAGTTGCATTCAGTCACTGCGAATTTACGTGGGTTGGCACCTGGGAATGCGATAATGTGTTTTGCCATGTTTTGCCGTACGTCTTGCCTGACCTGATCGGTAGCCGATGAAATGGGTAGCAGAGTTGCGAGATCGTGCTTGATCATTTCGCTCTCCATCAACAGATCTCTGAGATCAACACGAATCGAATCTTTAGTCAATAGAATGGCAGGCATCAGTACGAGAATCGGCGGACGCAATCACTCGGCACTGATGGGGCGATGCTTGTGAACTGTACATATTTGCATTCCTAACTAGGCCTAAATGATCGTTATTAGCCGGAGTAAATAGTTTCGCCCTACTGCGCACGGCGCGCGTACGTCAGTCCACGTCAGAGTTCTCGTCGGCGCGCGCCACCAATTCTCGTCTGAGAACAGAGCACGCTCAGGGCGCTGCCTGCGTAGTTCTCAGACACTATTTCCCAGCACCCACTCCTTGGCTGCAGCTTCTTATTAGAACGCTTTCACCATACACAGGGAAGTTCTCCCCATGCATATGTTCAGTATCTTGGAGAATCAGCAAACAGATGCCTAAGGCAGTTTCACGTGGAAGACACAGTGGACCGTCCCCAAAAAAAAGATTAGACCATGCACAAGGTTGCTTCATTTTCGTGTGTCGCATCGTCTGCGCTGGGTTCTACCGATACACGGCCGTTATCGGGCGGTGTTTACGTAGCGCAAACAACACCGCCTTCGCTCCACGCTAATAACACCCGTGCCACGAGCACACCGTTTGACCTTAGCTGGATCGGACTGAAATTCCCGGACCTGGAGCCTGGACACATTCCGGACCCATAGCCAAATGTCGCCCGATCGTTCGCCCTTACCGGCGGATCTAGCGGCGATCAGCCGATGCCGGTGACCTACCGGGATCTGGAGCTCACAGCGCAGAACGTGACCAACGGCACGTCCGGGAGGCGTCCGCTAATCTGATAATTAATGACAGGGGCCGTGGGCCCCCGTGTGTGCCTGTATGTGGACGCAAGTTTTAAGCCACGTACTTCTAGGGCTGTAATGCGGTGGAGACCACTTCTCTCTCCGGTTACAAAGTGGACAATCAATCAAGCGGCGGCGGGTGGCGATTATAAGCGTAGAACCCGCGTATCGCCAACTATCGCCGGACGATGAATGGATGCGGATTAGTTACTTCGAACCTGCCTTGAAGGAGATAGGTTAGATCTGGTACACGGCGACCGGTGAACCGAACGCATCTCTCGTACATCATCTCGCTAATAACCATCGCTAATGTACCAGTTCGAGCTGGCATTTCGTGTTCTCAGGGGTTCCCCCCTGGTGAGTGCCGTGGTAGTCCCAACGGTAACAAATACTAATAGCACTTAGACGGTTGAGTTGATAACAGGTGGGGGCGATACAACACTTGGGCCTGGAGTGGATGCGTGCCGCCGCACCGATCTGGTATTTGGAAAATGGCAAACGCACATGCCCACAGCATGCCTACGTCATCGCTGCTACGCTTAAAGTGCCCTTAACGGCCAACACGGCTCTCGGCTCAGCCGCGTAGTGTTTCCCGTGCGCCGGAGGGCTTCAGTTCGCTAAGGTTGCCCCAGCGTGTGGCCCAGCTCATCTCTGGTCAGAGCTTCACCAGCGGACCGAGTTAACGTTCGCCAACAAGCAACCAGTTTTAAAGATCAACCAGTTGATCGGTGTGATAAGTGTGTACCGGGGATGCTCTTTGCTGCCGTTTTGGGGATTAATAGTGAACCGTGTTCTTGGACCCGATTGGTAGCTGTCAGAGCCATGGTAAGTGTTGGCGTGCTTCCTTCTTCTATTGCCTTGTCGGAACTTTTGTGATGGGACCCCCGCCCATTTTGTCGTTCTCAAGTACACCCAATTCCGAGGGGCACATGGAAAGACACACGCTTCCATACGCGACGATGACCATTCCGTGTGATCGTCGTCCGTTTTATTTCGCTTGTCACCTTCAATCACTGGCCATTATGACGCCCCGAATGGCGCTTCACATTGACATTTACTATGCCACAGGTAGCTCGGTCGGTCAATTCCACGAACCCCGCCCGGCAACCGGAGTTCGGCCAGACCATCAGCGCACTTCATCATCGTTCGCTTCGCAAAAGTGGCTAATGAACTGGCTGGCCAGGATCTGTTCAAGTGGCCGTTCCAACCAATCATCGGGTGGACCAACTCGTACGTTGCGGTACGTTTCCGACGAACCACGATCCCTGGTCTGGTCGCTGGACAGAAGAGTGTCCACCCAACCGTCCTCGTCGCCATGGTCGCTGAAGCTCCCAAAACACGTGGCGGTCGCTGCGAAACACGTCAAAGCACTTACCGGCTCGATGTTAGATCGAACCCGGCTCGTCGCTGTTCATTTCCTTTCACCGCTCGGAGCGCCGAAACTCCAATTATGGTACCAGGAAACTTCTGGGGTCCCCGAAATGGACGCCAGAGGGTGACGGCTCACTACCCACCACTGCAACTACTGCTAGATGATGGTGATGACGAGCCCAACGTGGCCCAGCTCAGTTGCCAAGCCGCCGGCGGTACCATTCGTCGCATAACCGGATTACTACTGTTCCGATTAAACCGTGTGTGCTGTGCCGCCCAACGACCGGCCTCGTACATCATCATCCGCCGGAATGCTTCCGTTTTGAGTTGGAACACTCATAGGATGAGCCCAACGGTGAGCCCTCGTGTCGTGTAATTGTGGCGCTGGCGCACCATCATCGGTACTTGACACCACCAGAATGGTTCCCCGAAATGTGAATGACAGGGACTGTGCAAGTGAAACAATAGCCGTCAAGAAGAAGCTCGCGTTTGACGTGACTCGCATTTTTAGGTCGGGAACCATTAATCGTCCCGGGAGAGCGTATTGAACGGTCGGTTCTCCGATGGCACGAAGACAGGCTGTTGTATTCCCACTTCTGGTTTCTTCGGTGGAGCAAACAATCGTTTTACAACCTCATCGACGAGAGGACGAAAGTTTTTCCTATAAAACTTTACAGGCACACTTACAAACAACCTTCAGGCGGGGTCCGGACCTTATCAAGCTTAATCTCGGTGTGGTGCCTGTCGGTGTGCCGGCGGAACTATAATTATATTAAACATACACAGGGAACGGTGCGAAGTCAAATTAACTTGCGCCCTCGGGAGCCAGGACACAGGGTCACGTCGCGATGTGGGTCACCCGTGACAGGAATGCTCCGGCCCTCGGCGTGAAGCGAATCGTTCCAATTACTTCCTTCCGCTTCCGCCGCCGCCGCCGCCGCCGCCGCCGCCATCGCCACGGAACTGAACGGTGTTATCCTTGAAAACTTTCCTAATCCCTGGGCGGGCGGACCCCAGACGGTGCCGTGCTTTTACCGCGCACGCACGCAAAAGAAATCCGAACCTGAAGTTGATTGGTGTAAAACCCGCGGACCACCGCCATCATCATCATCTTCTCCGGATCGCACACGCCCGGTTGGCACACTGATTACGGCGCAACCCGTGGCCAACGGGGCGGAATGCTAATTAGCCGTGGTGGCCGGGTTGAGGTCGGGGTGAACACGGTGAAAGCAACACGCAGCAGCAGCAGCAGCGCTTAGCGAGGACAGTTTTTGATTTTTAAACCCACCACAGAACCCGGCCCGGTAAGATTGAGTGATCATTGGCGTGTGCAGGGCCAGACCGCGTCCCGCGCAGACTAATTTTTCATGACACTAACTCCCGGGACGGGACGAGGCACAATAATTATTCCATCCGAAGGGCTTTTATTTCAGCACATAAAAAGCGTTAAGCGGGGTTTTAGGAGGGCCTGTCGACACTGCGTCGCTGCGTGCCAGGGTGTCCATAGAGCTTTTACAGGGTGGTCAAAAATGCGTGCACTTTTTCGTTTGGTTAACAAAAACGGCTTCATATTTTTCGATGCTTGAACTTTTATTTCAATGGTTAACTTATCACATTTTTTTAATGGGAAACAATGTTGCTAGTAGCTCATTCGGTCGACCCGTTGAAACCAAATGCCGTCCAAGTTCTCAGCTTCAATTTCGCCGAAGAAACAATCAGCTAAAATCCGCACCAAACAGTCACTCGTTGTGGGTGCATTGGCTTCTCTTGCACAATGTTTGGATTTTCGGAACCACAATATTAACATAGCCACCGAGGTGGAAATGAATTTCAATAAATGCGCTTTTGGCGAATGAAATGACGACCTACCAATATGGAAATAAATTTTCCATATTTTCCAATTTTCTGCAACCAAAATAGTATCTTATACACTAATGTAATGAATCATCTTTTCAAATATTAAGCCGTTTTCGTTTTTGAACCAACTGAAAAAGTGCACGCATTTTTCCCCACCCTGTACTTGTTGTGTTGAGGAAGTAGCAAAGGCCCGAAAGCACGAAGATTTTCGTGTGCATGTAATTTCATTTTTCAATCGCCCGGCTGTGGGGTCAGCTTCATCGCGGAGCTCACCAGCAATAGGCCATGGCAATATTGCAAAGTGGAATTACGTGCGATTTGTGGCTCTAGTTATTTATTTTCTTAATAACTCCGCTCCGATTCCGGTGTTCCGGCTGATCCCAGGAAGATCTCCCCATTTTGAGCTACGCCTGGTCCGCGGTTACACAATGTTAAGTAGCTTTCGGTGGCATCGTAGCTCTATTGTTGCCGCGTTGTTGTCGCCGAACACCCAGGCAGCGCGTCTGATCGTGCCTCGCGGGTTGTGGTATTTTTTTTACTGCCTTCGGTTCTGTCTCTCGGGCGAATGAGAGGCGATACAGACGCATTTGCAGTTTGCACAGTTGGTGCGTCCCGACCCCCGGACATCGAGATTTATCTTTTTGTCGTGGTTTGTCGTGAAGTTTGTGCACTTGGGAAGGTGGCCCTGGCAAGAGCTGTGGGCATGATGAGAGAACTCTCGGCACTCCGGAATCGTTCTGTTCGATATCTGACTGTGACGTTGTGTCCAGGGTCCACCGAGTCCTATTATTGGCAGAAGCGCGACACTCTGGCTCACGTTGGGGGGGTCCTAATAATTAACTTGAGTGTCTGATAGAAGTCACCGAATAGGCTGTAATCTTTGTTCCGTTTTGATGTCGATGTGCCTTCGGACTCTCATCTCGGAGCGCTAAACGAAACCGGGGCACGCGATATGCAGCCGAATCGCCGCTGACTGGAGAACACGATTGTCTGAAGTGTGTTTTTATGTCCATTAGTATTCGTGAATAAATTACGACCTTTTGCTTGCGTCGAACAAATGCTTTCATTTGTAGCCCTGAAGCCCTCTAGTCCTTAATTCGTCGGACAGCGAACCCCCGTGATGGGGCCCTGGCAGTTGTTGGTCCTGTCCTCACAATAGACCAATCGTTCCGAGTGGTGGGTGCTGAAGCCTGTGATGTGGTGAGTCTTTAACTCGTCTCTGGACTCGTCGTTCCAATCGCCCATTGACATCCGGTCGGTGGTGGTGCATCAATAACCGGATATCGACCGTCGCCATCGGTCGAACCGATGCTGGAGACCCTCCCGGTTCGTATTGATTATTCCATCAACTCATTGTTGGAATCACGGACCGGTCCGTTAACGAGCTGTAAAATAATCCCGATTGGGGGGACGATGGGCCGTTTTAATTACATCACGCTGTAATTGCATATCCACCATTGTTGGTTGGTCGTGCTTTTACTCTACGGCGCCCGGCCGGCCCATTATGAGGTCAGCTGTGACCCGGTGACCGTTTGTGGCTGCCGGTGACGGGTGCTGGACACGCATCGCAATTAGGCAGAGCGTGCGTGTGCCGTTTGCCGATTGATGCACGAACCGTGAGGGACCATAGCTTCGACGTTATGAATACCCAATGAGAGCGGCCGGTCATTGCGGGGCCACCGAAAGCAAGCCCCATTAGCAATGCGCGTGCCGTGCGCGTCACCCGATTGCATAGCGCCCGAGCATATATGCACATACGCGCGCGTTATGCTGTTGGGACTGCGACGGTGACATCATCGGATGACCACGGCTGTCGCCACCGGGGCGAGAGACCCTCGCTGGCGTGCTGCAGCCTCGTCTATTCCTCGCACGTTCCCCACGGTGCGGACCGTTCGACCTTAAGGATTGGCCTTAAGGCTCGCAGTAAACGAAGCTCGTTGGAGCGATTCGATCGGTGTGTGGTGGCGAGGGCTGTTAATGCGTTAATGAGATTAACGAACACCATGATAGTTGCTCTCGTCGGGAGCTTGATTGATGGTTTTCCCCGCACAGGACCAACGTGATTCGTGAAAAATGGTCCTGGCGCGTGCCCTGAGTCGGTTTCGATTTCGATTGGCTGTGGTAATGATCAGAGATTTTGTCAATTATCTTCTATTTTTTTAACTATTTTCTCGCTTTTTTCGCAGGTAAGACGATGAGCTTCTTGGTGAGATGTTTAAAGAAACATGGCCTCCGGATTGGTAAATATGTTTCATATATTTTCTGTTTTTTCGTAAAGAATATCGTACAAATAGTCCCAGAGGAAATGCGCTTCAATTATCTTGCTTCATCATTTCGGGCTAAATCCGCATTGTGACGAATGGTGGCAATCAAACAGTTATTGCTTATTACCCGTTCGGCAACTTTATCTCATTTCCAGCGCTCCAGATGGGGGCCAGATGTCCGTCAGCCGGAAGCACTTTCTCGGTGTCTCTTCATTTCGCCTCATCATGACCTCTTGGCTCGGCTGGCTGGCCGGCTGGCTGGGATTGAATACCAAATAAGCCAGAAAAGTCATCTCAGTTTGCTTTCGCCTCCGGCGCAGACTATTGAAGGAACCACCACCACCCCACCGGTGGGACATCCGGTCATTCAAGGTTGGCCCAAAGGCCAGCCTGTTAATAAACGAGAGGTCTCCGGAGACATATTAGGAAAGTTTGAAATACTATCCCGTGGCTCGCGTGTGAGACAGCTGCGCTAGGTTAGGTGGTCAGCGCAACAGTTCTTTGGCTCTAAATGGAGCTGCTGGGGGATGCTGATGCCGATCTCAACTCTCGCTGCTGGCAGGATAATATTATTCCTTTCGTTGATTCCGCTCCCGAGCGGCGCTTGTCCGAGCTTTAATGAAAAACTAAAGTTCCGCGTGTAATGAGCCCCGCGAGGACACCGTTACGCTGGGCTGTAATGTTGGCCATTGCAGTACCTTCCACAAATTACATCTAATTATCTTCGCGCGAATGGCTTCCGCCCGAGGGATTAGCGGCTGCCGCTGCTAATATTTTGACTCTGGCGTTCCTGAGAATGTGTTGTTGGCTTTTTCAAACACGTGTTCCTTGTTTTACATTCACGCGACGAATGAAGAGAAGACGATTTAGATATCTTTTGAAGGAGTTTTTCTTTAACTAAAAGAGTCAAATGATATTTTTCCTTCCCAAACCAATTACCGGGAACTGTTTCCATCAGTTTGTATGGGACAATACATCATCCAAAAAAATCGTCCGAATGAACCCGGGAAGGTTTGCGTGGTGGTTTTCCCCGGGAGTGATGACGAAAAGCCCACCGTAAAGGCCTTTCTTTTGGGACGGCCTCGAAGCTTTTCCCGAGGCCGAAGCTTTCACCGGTGGAAAAGTCACTTGCCCGCGCGTACGGTAGGCTTCCCGATTCACCAACACACGCGTCACCGTTTCCCCACGTGCACAAAGACACGGGTACGACCGAAAGGACCCGCTGGCCGTGCGTGACATCGGCGCAGTCGCAGTCAGCGGAAGCTTTCCACCGGACACCAACCCAAAGTAGTGGTACGGGAGTACGGGTATCCTGTTCTCTCTCTCTCTTTCTGCGCTCAAAGTGGAGTTGGAAGTCCGATACCCCCGATGCTTTTGCCGCCGTTCCCCGACGTGTGGAGAGAGTGAGGATGTAAGGCCTCCGATGTTCGTAGTTCCCGAAGCGAGCTCCTCGTGGTGTCGTTCAGTAGTAAGTCTCGTGTCGTCGTTGATGCCGTACGTGTTCCGTCGTGTTTGCTCCTTGTCCAGGTGTTTGTGGAAGTAGTCGTGCCGATCCGTTCCGATAGCCGTTGTGCAAGATCAGGTTAGGTTTTGGGCAGCCTCCGGAACCCTACACCACCGAAACACGGAAATCAGCAGAAAGTTCCAACGGCACCAGCAGCAGTCCTTTCCATTTGTGCGCCCCACACGCGACGCCTTGGTGATTCCCGAGGTAGACGGGACCTCCCCGGAAAGCTCTACGGAGAAAAGCTTCCACGAGCCCCACCGTACAAGGACACAACCCGCAGCCGCCGTCTTGGTGGTGGCACGGACTCTGGGCTTGTGATTGTGTTTGTGGTTTCTCGACGACCGGATTGAGTTAACACAAAAAGACGGCCAAGGATGAACCGAGAGAAGTTTTGCTCGCACTTTCTGTTTCCTTCTCCCGCAAGACCGCGCTCACCTCAATTGAGTAATTGTAAACAACACGCTGGCCTGGCCGGCCGAGGGTTCATTCATTGCGCGTGCCTTCTCGCTCGCCCACACGGCCTCTGGTCCTCGAAAGCTCACACACGGGGTGAGTGTCGCCGGCCTCTCACCGGGAAAGCTCACTCGGAGCGCGGCGTGAACCGTCCGCGTACTGCACTTCTCCAGCAATACTTTGCCAATCACGGCGCGCAACGAGAGTGTGTACTTCGCTCGGGCACGGACACACGCATACACACGCAGGCGGGCGCACTCGGGGAGGGTTGCGTGTGGAATCGCGCGCCGTCCGGCACGGTACGCACTTTATTTTTAGTCACTGAGGAGGTTTCGCATCGTACGGAGCATCGCTGCGAGGCGCGCGCTATCGACACGTCTCTGGATCGTGTGATTGGATCGTGTGCACGGTGCTGGTGCTACTGCTCGTCGTCGGTGTCAGAGGTTCGGCCGGGTTCCGGAAGGGTTCCAGTGGGTTGACGAACCATCCGTCTGACGCTGTGTGTGCAGGCATTTTATTGTCCTCCGTCCTCCAAGGACGAGTAGCCTGCTGTCTGTCTGTCGGTTGTGTGCGGTGCAGTTAAAAGTTTCATCTACCTTCAGCGACCAAAACACCCCGAATTCCGACACGACGTCCTTCGACGAAAGTGGAAGTGAAACTGTGCCAGTGTATGCGCGTGTGTGTGTGCGCGCGTGTGCTGACCTCGAAAAGGGGGAAAACAAAAGGAAAAAATGCGGACGAAGAACGGCGCGCTTCCAGCAGCAGCCCCCGTTCCAACAAACAAAAGGCCGGCTTCTCGTGTGATGTGTTGTTGTTATTTTCCCCTTTGATGATTTCTATTTTGGGGCGGCTAACGCAAACGCAAAAAGAAAAACAATAGAAACCGGCTGCTGTGGTGGTGTCGTTTGGTGCTCTGCCTTGCCTTCGCCCCTATTGTGTTCGGTGTCGTTGAAGGGTTTAAGGGCAACAATGGGGGTCCTCCACGGTCGAGATGCATCCCCAGAGTTCCCAGCTCGCCTGTGTGGTGCGCCGATGGAGGCGCTTGGTGGCGCCAGAAACACACGGAGTTATTGTGGGTGGCTTTTGCCAAGTTGTCAGTCAGTCAGATGTGTCATTCTTTCCAGCCGTTCCCCTCCGAATCTATTGTTTCGTGCGGCCCAGGGACCACTAAATAAATAACTGATTTCCCATCCCCCCCCCGTTTTGGTGGACATCGATAAATATTTTATTATTCCCCATCGCCCATCGTCGTCCCGTACGGTCCATCCGGTCCGTCCGTTTTCGAGTGAGCGAACCGAGCCGCGGGCGGTCAGCGGTGATGTTGTTAATTATCATTGGGCGTGATATGTTGTTGTTGCACGTTGGCCGGCGGTCGGTCGGTCCCTGCCACCGGATGATGGGTGTTGGACAAACCACCCGGGGCCACCGACGGCCGGTGTGCGATGGTGTGGAAAATTAATGTGTTTTCTCGTCGACAAAATGAAAGAGGTGCAACAACCCAGCGGGTCGGGTGGATAAAACATATGGAAATTAAATCACTTGCTGCATCGGTGTGCCGTCGTGACATCGGTTGGGTCTGTGCGCTCCTCACAAATTAACGCGAGTTTCGATCGCTTTGGGACACGGTTTTTTGGTGATCCTTACGGAGACTACTTTTGCACAAATTGTAACGCAACTTTTTAAGTTCCTTTTTAAATTCTCAACAAATTCTCTGTCGCCACGCTTCTCCGGTTGGTGTGCCCTCTGGCGCGTCCATAATTGTTTAATCGATTATGTTCGATAATCACCGCCGCTCGATTGAAGGCCTCTCGAGGATTCTCGAGGGAGAAAGTGAAAGTTATAAAAAGACATTCCGGCTGCTTCTCGCTAGCGGTGTTTGTTCGCATTAGACGTTGATACCGGTATATGGTAGTGTGCTTTCGGTATCGATTGCCATCCTTCGCCAATCGTTTGGAAATTAATTCCCTAGCGTGCCGTCGGTTGTTTTTATGTTGAACCTTCTTTAAATTGCCGTTCCAACTCAAAAAACCAAACCCCGTACTTGCTGGTTGATAATTCAATTACGAAACTGCCCGCGAGGTGGTCGTCGGTGCCGAAGTTGCCGAGCGATAACCGCGCTCGAATCCCTCGGTCCGGGAATGGGGTAATTTTGGCTTTCGATTGCCTCGACCTCGGTTCACTCGTCGTTATCTCCGGGGGCCACACCGGGCCGTTTCCGGAGTTCGGGTGGGGGTTCCAAACCCCCACCTCACTTATCGCCGCGGTGCACTATCGGCCACGTATTGTGCGAATGATGGCAAAAATTGGGCCCATTACCCCGGGCGACGGTGGGGACGGTGCCGTAATAGACACCTGTCACATTAGTATCATCCGGATCGGTTTTGATTCTGTCGCGCTGAACCGATCGCCCACACGACGCGCTAGGTAAATGGACAACAAATTTAGAGGAAACCACTCGACTAGATAACGGTCACTACTTGCTCACTACACTGTAATTGCATTTAATAACCACAACCGTCTGCCGCCAGTTGCGCGGCGAATGAGTAATTGTCGAGAGCAGTCTCGCAGTCGGAATCGTATCATCATAAAAAAACCCCGGATACACTGTGTTACGTACGCCTTTCGGGAATCGGATTCCACGGAATCCCGCGATTCACACAAAATTTGCCTGTAAGCGTCCTCGCCCCAGGAACGCAAGAACCCGGCGGCTCGGTGATCGATTGCCGAATCGGACGGCCTTCCCCCCCCGGGAGTGCTATTAACTATTGACCGTTTCCCCACTGTTTCCGTTTGATGTTCGATGTTCGTGTACTTTGTAGAACTGCTTTACGTGTGCCGAAGTGGTGACCTTGGAACTGTTTACACGCCAACTTACACGGCACCCCGTCCCCAGGAACCGGGGAATAACCACTTCATCCCATTCGCAACGGACGACGGCAACAGGTTTGCGCCACCGATACCGATAGCGTGTGTGGTGAGGGTCTAGCCCTAAAATAAACTAAACAAGATGCAATCAATCAGTGGCCGGTCAGTAACGAGACCACGGCCCGATATCTTACGTGCTTTGTCTCACAGCACACAATCGCTACCACCCGAGGTGCGCACTGACCTAGAGAACCTGCTGATGACGTCCACTTCCTCTGGCCGGAACTCTGGTATCTGGACGATACCGAAATTGGGCTTTCTTTGAACGCGTGGGTTCGGACGACGAACGAATTCGCATCGTAATCGTGGCGCACTTGGTCTTTTATATAGTTTGTAGGTCGCGAGCCCCGACAGGGTGCCCTGGATCCGCCAACCACTAGTGAGCCGGGGAAGTAATTTACATACGTGAGTCGGTCGGTCGGTCACGCTGGTTCCGCCCTCTAGAAAGAAAGTCCGTCGAGTGGTGCGTTTAACTCCTGGACCCCCTGGTAATTACCGGAGAGCAACGTGACCGCGAAGCGACACCTCTTGGAATGTGCTAACGAGCGTCGAGCGGTTTCGATCAGCCGGTCGAAACCAGGTTTTCCGCCATGTTTCTGTGACGAAGGGGCATCGAAAGACGCGAGAGCACACTACTATGTGGCCTGCCTGCCGGCCTGCCCCGGATGGAAGCGATGAGAAAAGTGCCCTCAATTAACCTCACGGGGTGGTGCACCCGCCATTGTCTCTCTGGCGCATCATAACGCGATGCGCGGGTTAATACGGTGCCCCTCATCGCAACTGAATGGACCGATCTAGATCAGCTGGAACTGACTCTCCGGTCCGGTCCGGTGCTATTAACACGAGAGCTCTAGAGGTGCTCATAGATTGCATAGCGAGTACTTCGACTCCAGTTCCCGCCACTGCTAATTTTCTCCCGCCAATCCGATCGATACCCGTCGCTGCTGAGTCTCGGTGATGTAACTACCGGTACCGGCTGGAACGGGTGACCCCGTTTGAAATGAGATGGACCGTCAGGGATTTAAAACAGCAGCATGATCTGTGCGCTGTGTGAGCAGATGAAAGGCTTACGATTTGCACCGTCCGATGGTAG
Source organism: Anopheles bellator (assembly GCF_943735745.2). NCBI lineage: Eukaryota > Metazoa > Arthropoda > Insecta > Diptera > Culicidae > Anopheles > Anopheles bellator. Next base: position 47,131,176 of record NC_071285.1, on the reverse strand, counting down.
GGTTCAGTCAGCGTGAATGTGGATGCAGATGTCAAGGATGTTGTTACGGCACGTGATGACTATCAGTCGGAATGAAAGGCCTATGCTTCTTTTAACTCCGACCAGTTCTAGTTGGCGGTCGGTGGTCCGGGGTCCTCAGGTGGTGTCCGTCGTGTATTTGTACACATACACAGAAAGGGAACTCTTGTCGGACGCTGTACCTTGTTTTTATTCTAGCATCGTCCTTTTGCGCTTCTCGGCGCAGCGGTGCGGAATTGTGGAATAGGATTCTAGCCCGAGTTGTTGTGGCATCTTGCACAAGAGCCGTAGGCTTCCTGCCAACTCGCACATAAACGTGCCCTCATGGCTCGGATCTGTAGTCTGCTATTAAAAATGAAAGGCTGGTCGCAACTGCTCCTGCCGCACACTGCCGTGCGCTGTACATTAAGTTATTGAAATTGATTTTTCTCCTATCCGACGGAGCTTCTGTGGATCGCATAGATGGCGTTGCTGGGAGTGGCGAGGCTCTGGCGACTGAGGGCTGTCGCCACTCGTTATAAATATCAGCCACAATGAGGCAGGCAGGAACACAGCGACAAGGGTCAAGAAGCGCGTCCGGGCGGGCGCCCACGGGAACGTCGCCACGACGGTGCCGTTCGTTTCAGATCCTTTACCGCGCGATGGTTCGTGATTAATGTACGACGACGTCCCGAACTAGGGCGTCGCCAAAATCCCCGGTGACCTCTTCCGTTTCGAAGGAGCGCTTCGCTATCGGAAAGATGGTTCGCCCCCCGGACGGGCCACCCGACGATAGGCGATGTCCCGAAGGGATGGGCGCGCGCTATTCAGCTGGAAGTTCTTCAGGTACGCCTCGGCACGCGGACGGTGCCATCTGAAGCACCTTAGTGCAGTTATTTTTAGTCCCGTCTTACACGCGGGGCTGCCCGGGCCCCCTATCGGCGGCTGTCAGCCGACGGAACCGACAGCGATAGAAACCTGGAAACGAAGAAGTGTACACCACACGAGAGAGCCGGCCGCCGGACTTCATCGTGTAGAGATGAAGCTGCAGTCGAAGTTCTTCGCGGCCTGGCCAGGCGTGCGATTCAGCTACCTTCGAAGCCGGTTTTCGCCCGTCCACTCGACCGTCTTTCTCGTTCGTGCTCGTGGCCATGTTTTGACTTTTACTTTTCGACCCTCGCCGTAACCTCCGTCGATCGGTGGTTCAGCTCGCGAATCCGCGCAGCGCACTGGCGACTGGTTTTGCTTGAACTCTCTCGAAGGCTTACAGGATTACTGGCCGGCCGGCCGGCCAGCCGGTCGCTGCTGGTGGCCTGGTGGTGACATTCATAATCCGTCACAAAGGTCCACGCGCTGCTATGCGCCGGTCCAATATGGGATGTCCCCAGTGCTTCTTGCAGGGCTCCTTCCGCGACGTCGAGGCACTCATCGCATGTGCCGCAGTGCGCCCTGTTTGGTGTGCTCTGCACGTCCTGTGCTTCGGTTTGATTTCGATCCGGACAGAAGAACTCTGGCTGCCGGAACAGCGTAACAAAAATAACCACGTTCCGTCGTCGTCCTCGTCGCTCAAGAAGGTTCCCGTTTTTTTGTGTGCCCGCTAAAAAATAGCCCCTGAGTGTGAAAATCAAATCGATATTCGGCAGGTATTTTCAACGGTGTCGACGACGACGTGAAAAATGGGGAAAAAAGCCAAAAAGGATCCCAGGGCGGTACATCTTATTTCCATTCGGAGTGGCGAAAATCGAATGAACCGAAGGACCGGTGAATGGCTGACCTTTCTCCTTTCTAGCGGTTGGTTGCCGGTGTTTACGCGAGACACCCCTCGCCCAAAGTATGATAAGAAATTTGCATTCATTACCGTCGTCGTACATTACGCCGTGTTGCCCCGTCGTATCCTTCGTCGTGGGGCTTCCGTCCATTCCCATTCCCGAGCCATGCCATCCCATGGGCTTTTCTGTCAAAAGACTCATTTTGGTGTCACTTTTTTGTGCCATCTTAGCACGGTCGGTTTAGTGGCACGTTCGGGGCGCGGAAAATGTGGGATGGGAAAACACGGGACGCTCCCCGCGAGGCCGCTACGCCACGATTTATTGCGCACGAATCCTGACCAAAGCGAGGCTGTTCGTTCTCATGCGCTCCACGCGCTCCTTTTGCGAGTCGCTCGAGTCTATTGCTGCTTGGCTTGGCGTGACTCTCGAGGCCCGAGAGACCCTCCAATGGGGTCGCGGGGTGGGTTGAGACTCCTCGAGGCGTGCACTTTCTTTGCTTGCACTTCCTCTCGCGACAGACCGTGAAATTCTTCAGTTCAGTTCCCCGGACGGGCAAGATTTCTGCGTCGTCGGTTTCTTCTGGAACTCGGTGAGGTTGTGTGTCGTGTCGACTTCCATCCGGGCATTCCGGACACGGCGGCTGAAACGCCGAAAGGGATCGCGTGTCGTACCCGTGATTCGGTGGCCATGCGCACGCTCTGGTATGCCGCGTGCCGAAGACTACGCTACCTGCACTCGGTTACAGCCATTTAGCACCAGAGCACCAGTCCAGCTTCCAACGGGGGGGCGGGGCGGTCTCAGTGCCCTCGAGGCGCGAAATAATACGTACGAAGCGACCACCAGGCTCACAGTGAGTGTCACGGCGTCACGGCGTTGTTAAGCAACCGTCCGAAATTGGAGCTAGAACCCCGAAGAATGGTGGCTCATTCGGTATTCCGTGGCTCCAAGCCGTGGCTGCTTCAGGTGCGTTACAGGGAAAGGCATTTTTAATTTTAAGGACCATCCACCGGGCGCCCAGAAATAACCTTGGGTTGGATGTGTGTATGTGGCCCAATGCAGTGGCCCTCGTCGTCGTCCTTCGAGGGGAACCGATCTCCTTTTGATTCTCATGACAGTTTCCAACACGTTTCTGACATCGCTCTCCTTTCCCCGTTCTGGCATGGGCATGGGTCACACAAAAAGGGGCAATTTATTGAATTTATTCAAGAGCCGCATGGTCTGGCTGCCGGCAGCGAGACAGACGGGCTCCAACTTTATTGCGTGCGTACTGCGCTAAAGACGGAAGGACACCCGTTACGAGACGTTCTTTCAATTTCGCCCCGAACTGTCAGTGGACCGTTTAATCTGGCAAACGGCGGCGCGGCCGCTCGCTCGATAGAGTCGACGACGTCGAGGGCTTTGTGTTTGTTTCGCCATTTTGTGTAAAGCGAATGTGAGTCTGTCCTGACCGCACAACCGACTCTGGAATCCCTGTTTCGCTTCCGTTCTTCCGTCCGCACACTTTCGGCTCGGCCACTCTCTGTCAATAGTCAGGTTATTTCGACCGTGTGTGTTTTTTTCGCAAATTGAATTCAACGAATGGCATCCTTTTTCGAGGACAATAAGGGGGCATAGACGGTCTCCGCGTTTTGCCGAGGACATGTTTGTCGACTTGGATCGGGCCATTCGCAATCGAACACAGACATTCCTTGGGCGAGCGGACTCGGGTGAGTCAGTTCTCCGGCGGCGAATCCTCATGGTTCGACGATGCCGATAACGACGGGGTGACTCCACGTGAAATCGCGAAGAGTATTAATCTATTTTCGTTCCACCGCAGTGGCACGGGCTGCCAGCCAGGGCACGTGTTGTGTTGGCAAAATAAAATGGACGAAAACACCCAACAAAAAAAAGCGCCAATAGTCTAACTAACCGAGGTGCGGGGAGAATGTTTCGGAGCACCACCCGGCCCCCGAAATAAGGACGGTCTCAGCAAAATACCACCACCCGACGTCAGCAGTTTGCCCCACAATTTGTTCGTCCGCCATCGCGCGTTTGTTTTGTTGTGAAATGGTCTCCCTTTTTTCTTTCCTCCGGTGCCCTCGTACTCTTTGAACTATTTTGGACTTTGGAAATGGGCGATCCGAATCGTGCTGCACTTTTTGTGCACCGTCGGCGAGAGGTGCAAAAGGTGCAAAAATAAATCTTCGATTGCAGAGTGGCGCAGCCCAAATGAAGCCGACTTTTTGCCCGGATTCCGTGCGAGAGACAGAGAGCGATCGGCGGTCAGGACCAACCTACTGCAGAAAGCCGTCTGGATGCCCCGAAAAGTAAAACGAAAAGAAACAGTTACAAAGTGGTACGAACGAAAATTACTTTGCTCAGAAAATACGCGGTTCCGCGAGGCCAGGCCGTTGCGATAAGCTGGCAGTAGTTGCAGCGTTACGCCAGGCGGGTTGACAGCGGTCGGGAAAATCGATCCTTGGGCAAGTGTTTCGCGTTCTTTTCACCCTTTGCTTACTTCAACTTACTTGTAATTTGCAGCTCCAATTTTGTGAGTGTTTGATAGGTGGAAGTTTATAAACTCCGATTCTGTGGATCCGATAGTTCATAAAAAACACACGAGACGGCGACGATCGAAGGTTTGTGTGCGCGTGTTTGTGTTCGTAGGAATTTCATCTGCGCGTTAGTGTGCGTGTAAGTGTGTGCGAGCGATCATCGATCATTAGTGTGAAGGATTTCGTGCGTGCGCCCGTCGTACTCTGCTCCTCAGCAACGCTAGCATCGTAAGCATAAGCATAAACCGGTAATTCATACTTTGAGCACTTCAAGTTTTAAACAATCCTTATCGTTTACTTCGCTTTTAAACAAATATTTGTATGGGCTTCCCATTTCATTGCGACGACCGAAGTAACAATTTGTTAGTTATTTACACCTCATGCTATTTCGCAACTGTTTGGCCAACGATTGAATGTAAACGGGAATGTACGCGAATACCCGTACGAGAAGTCGGAATTAGCACCAAAAAAATAGGTCATTAGCATAATTTGGCTTCCGTAGTTTTCGTATCATTTTCTCTCGGCAACAGCAACGATGGCGCTCGGCAACCGCCGTCGCAAAGTTAACATTAAACTTTGTCAATTACCGTCATGCCAGCGTGCCCGGGCCGGGTTTTTCTTCCTGCCAAACCCCGTTGTGGCTTGTGAAGGAACACAATTAAGCACGTTGGTCCTGTAAGATAACGGAGAGCCGGCCGGATGTTTACGAAACTTTTGGTCGTTTGAACCGTGCGTTTCCAAACCAAAATGGCCGCCGCCGATCCATTAAGGTAGCCAATTCTTGAAATCCCCTTTGATAATGAACAATACCATGGAGGCGCAGTGATGGACCCTGGCTCCTTGAAACCTGCTCGCTGTTGCGTGTGTTTGTTTGTATGTCAAAGTCCTTGGACAGTATGGACGACTATCACCGTAACTCGCCAATGGTAATATATTTAAAAAATCGATTAGCTCTTCGGCGACATGCGCCCGGCAACAGCGTCGCGATTGCGTTGACGCAAAATTCCCCCATCAACCATTTATGTAAATTTATTCCAAACCAGTTCGCCGTCTCCTGGGACAAGGGCATTGGTTTGGGGCGGGTTTAGATTCTGACTCTGAAGAAAAAATCATACACGGAAGGTCATTCTTGAAACCACGAGAAATGATGGCCCCCAGCTGAGTGATATTAAACGGGCAACCGGCCAGTCAGCCAGCAAATTGTTCCGTTTACCAGATTAATCCAATTACTTGCGTAACTGACATTCTCGACCGACCCGACCGACATCCTTTTGGGTGAAGTTATGGAAATTCTTCCACAACAAACCACCACAAGACACTTCCAGCCGGCCGCGAAACGACCTCCCCGGAAAGGGTTTCACAAAGGGATTTCGCTTACTTTATTTTGGCACTTTTGGTGAACAAGTTTCGTGGAACCCCGTGGTCGGTGGCTCGCAGGCTTACGGCCGCACTCCCAGTCAAAGTTTAGCCACGGAACACTGCTAGCCAGGGTTTAATTATTATTTTGGGGTTAGCATGGCTTCAACGTCCCAGAATTCATTACAACCAACGTTATCGAATATAGGATCGCTCCAAAGGATCATTCTAACCGTCGACTTTAGGCTATCAACGATTAGTTGAATTAGTTGCCAGTGTTAAACGAAATTTCCGCTCTACTTTAATTACCATTTAAAATGCATGCTGCAATTTCCGTTCACCATGTAGCGTTCTTTCGACGCGAAAGGAACCCTGGCCATATTAATGCAGCCAGCCAGCTGGTCGGCGATGAAAGGATCGTTCAACCTTCAGCAAAGTGCCAAATATGGCGTCCTTTTATTCGGGCGAGATCAACATTCGCCTGGCCGCACCGCACCTGTTCTCTGTTTGCGCTGGGTGTCCGGCGGACATTTTCGTAGATGAAGTCGTCAGCCGGCCCACTGGCAACACTGGCGCGCACTGCCTGGCTGTCCAACGGGCTGCAGATTGACAGAATGGCCGGCCAAGTGGAAGGTGAAGAAGGTCCAGTCGTGTAACCCTCATCAACTTGTTGTGCTTGCGGGGCCAAGCATGCGGGGTTCTGACGAGTGAAGCGGTTTTGGTGCGTGTTGAGCTCCAGTTCTGCTATCGACGGCCCCGTTTTTACCCCCGCGGCACAAGAATTCGTCGAGTGGTGCTGGACGTTGGACATTTGCGCCCTTTTTGTGCCTGAAAACTTTACAGAACAGTCGCCACACCAGGGACAGTGGTATGGTAATTAATTTTAAATGATGTCCTCACGAGAGAGCACCAAATGGGGTCGGAAAAAGAGCGTAATTTCCGTGGGACAGTTGAAACACGAACGAAAGCATGACGGTAAAAAAGAAGTGCTGCCAGCGTAAATAAATAGAACTGAATGGTCCTCGTATTGCCGTCTTTGGGCCCTTGGGTCGCTTCTGCTCGGAAAGGAGCAGATAAAAACATGATCATCATCGACATCGTCCGGGAGGTTTTGCTAATTAGATATGACCGGCCCGCCGGCAGTGCTGAGGGCTAGTTATGCCGTGCGAAGCTATGCTGCCAACAACCTTCTGTTGAAGCGGCCAACCTCTTCTTCTTCGTACCTTCCAAACAACACCATTTAATTATGTTTCTTTGTTTCTCCTTGTTTTGTTCGTCACTTGTCTGTAGTAATTAAGTTCCTCCGCAGGTACTCGTTTCATGAGTGACGGGCTCCCCCTTTCCTGATGCTGTATTTGGAGAGGCTTTTCGAAAGATTTAGGGCATTTTGCTTGTTTTCTGTGTTGGTCCACCAAGTGTTGCGGGCTTTCTACTTTGGATTCAGCTGCGCGGACAAATTTATTAAATTAAATCACATCGGCAATAAGGAATCCTTTGAGTTGAGCTGGAGTTTCAGTAGCTCAACTCTCATGTAGCTGCCAGAATGATCGGCAATATTTATTTATTCAATATTTATTGATATGATAGATACCTAGTCGTCCTGTTTTGCAAAAGTGATCACATTACAAAATCCATTACCGTCCCGTGTCCTTCTCAAACACATTGCACCGGTGGACCGAAATGATGGCCGAGCAATAATTGTCGACGAAAACCAAACACACCCCATGGCACAGAGTAAAACAATTGAGATGAAATGTTTCCGTTTGATTTTCGCTCCATTGAACCTCACAAGAATTCAACCTCAAACTTCTGGCTCGTGAGGTGTTTGAAGAGCTGCTGGTCGCCCCCGGATAAGAGAATTGACTCATGAGTCAACAAAGTCGCCAGCGGACCGTTGGTCGCTCCGCGTTGTTGGGTTTGGCATTTGGCCAACCGTTCGTCATCGTGTGGTAATGGGCGAAGAAAGTGGTCGCAGATTTCAAAGCGCTTGCCACAACAACCTCCTTTCCCGCCCACAGGCTATGGGCGGCCTCCCTACATATGCTGCCCCCGTGTTTCACGTGTTTCTTCACATGGATATTCATGATGTGGCCAGTCAAGGTGTCCGCCTTCGTCTGCCGGCAAAACTCTAATAATGGGCAGTACTTCACGAACAGTTTGTCGATGGGTTTTTGGGGAGGAGCTGGCCCGTTGGCCATGTTTACGTTCCAAGAATGGCTCTAAACCGTTGAAGATATTCGATTTCAATTTGGTAGCAAACCAGCTGTGGGTGGAGAAACCCTAACTTAAAATATGTTTTTCGGCGCGATTGAATTTTTGATATGGATTTTTAAAGTAATGTGAATGTCGACAAACTGTATTAGATTCAAGCAAATTGAAAACTGTTTTGAGTCTGCTGCTCATTCGAGTGAACAGACTCAAACAGGCCACCAATGTCCGCCCGTGCATGATTGAATCTGTCGAAACAAATTCGTTAGCATCCTCGGCCCTGTTCCGGCCTTTCGGGTGCTCTCGGGCAAGTGAAGCGAGCATATCGTTAATGGTCCCGGTTTATTGGGCAGATAACTGGGCAAAGCATAAACAGAACGGTGCCATGTTCCAAAATAAAATAAAAATCACCCACTCCGGTTAGGGTGCTCGCACGCCCATTCAAGGCACGTTACATCGTTCCCGGTTCTAAACCCATTGACAGAGTTTAGAGTGCGGCCAATGCCGACGGCTCCGCCGGCATCTGTCGGGGAGGGCTGGGGCCGAAATGATAGCATCACCAATGTGCAAATGCGATAAAATGTATCTTTGGCGCAGCATCTGCGCGAACGCGGAGCGCAAGCTGAAACACCCATCCGGAACGGGAAGTTTATCGAGTATATCTTGCCGGCCCCGTCGAATCGAATTGGTCCGAATCGAGTTTAGCCGACGATCGATACTTGCCAGATGCATCACAACCCCTTTTCGGTTCGGCGTACCACTTCACGGCTTACAGCGGCCGCTGGTAACGACAGTGGCGAAGATGCATCTTTACACCGCGGACTCAGAAGCAATTCGTGCCGCTTGAATGGGCTTCCGCGCACGGTGCCTTCAGCAGCAGCAGCACCATGGTTTTCTGTGCACTTTGTCGAGAACGATACGCTTACCGATGCTTAACGGAGCGAATTGAGTGAGGCTCAGCTGTTTCGTGGTCGGATAGTTTCTTTCCCTCCATACAGTCGCATTCCCGAGGAGACTTGCATCCGTTATCGTAATCTTGTTACCCAAGGTGTTCCCTGGCGCCGGCATTCGCTTTGGCGATTTTAATGGCAACCGTCGGCGGAAGCGTTAAAAACAGTGATCATTGGCACCTTTATGTTTCGTGGAACAGCCCCATAATTTGCCCTCTCAACCTCGGCTTAGACACGAAGCCCATTTCTATTGCCTCCCATACAAATAATGCTGCAAATAGAGCGAGTGCGGATTTATATTCTCGACCACACACTCCAGGGTCAGACAGTAACTGCGGTACCATCATCCATCATGGCGTTTTTGTCTTTATTTGGCGCCTTTCCTTCCATCGAGGCTTCGAGCCTCCCTAACAAGTATTAACCATTTCCGCTGTGCTATTCAAACTGTCACAACATAAGGCGTAACCCACCCGGAATTGGATAGCCGCTTTCAGTTTAGCGCCATTGCGGTTTATGTTTTGCATTCATTTCACGCGCTCCGCCGTGCCGCGCTTTATCTTCCGCTTGTTATCTGTCCTTATCGTGCGACGAAACATCTCACTCAGTGCGAAACGTCTGTTACTGGCTACAAAAGAGCGGCTACAAAATTATCATTTCGGAAACAAGTGATCCCATAAATACTGCCATTTTATGAGTGCAAACAGTGGAGGGCGTGCGCTCGCGCGCGCCACACACATCAAGTGGATTTGTGTAAGGTTTAGGGCCCTCCTCGATTTGCCTACAACGGCCCTTGTGTCCACCACCCGAACAGTCCCACCTGAAAGGACATTCTGCTCACGTACAATCATTGACACTTGGCCCAGCAGTGGGCGGGCGACACGGACGACCGGAAGGACCATCTGACTTCTTTATGTTGCCGGCGGCTGTGTCGCACCCATGGGAGCGGTGCCCACATTGTCCTACTCACTGGACTGTCCTATTGGACACTGGTGTGCGCTCCTTGGACACTGGTTATTTATTATGGTCCGGACGCCTCTCTCGAGGAATGCCCGAAAAACTGCCCGTGCTCCTGCGCAAGTAGCGTTCAAACGGGGAACCGTTCTCCCAAGATCCCTGCACTGTGTGGCGCTGTGGGGGCCCACTTTGCATACGACTTCGGGCGAGATTGATCAAACCCGCAGAGTGGTTTGTTGGGGGCGAGCAAATTGAAGTGCTGGAATTATTTAAAGCTCTCGCAACAACCCGGATCGTTTGTCCTTTCTCGGATTGATGGGCAGTAATCAAGATGAACGATGGGCTGGGTGAGCGACATTTGCAAACTATTCTTCCATCTGCCTATGCTAATTCTCTTGGGCTTTGGTTCTACACGGTCCCTCTGTTCGAGTGAATGGCAACGAAAGTCAATCGATTTAATTCTGCCGACCTCACGGGAGATGTGGAATTGAAACACGCTCCGCTACGGAAACATAGTTTTGGTTTCTACTGCATTGAAGACGAGCGAAATGTAACGAAAAAGTGAAGGTGTCGAGCGAAAGCTTTAAAAACATACGGAAATAATAAAAAAAAGGTGCTACGCGTCAATACGCGACACGCGTATCAACATAAATTGTGACACGCGGCACCCGTAAGCAAATGGAATCGGCTAATGAAATTTGGGACACATTGTGCGCCCGACGGGATGGGAACAGGAACCCCGCCATGAAGTGCACCGTTAACGGTCCGTTTTCGGCAAAGAACGGCAAACCCGCGGATCGCGGACCGACATAAATTAATCAACCTTTGTTGTGCTGCGGGCGTTCGGTGTGCGGGGCAAATGAAACAAAATAAAGTTTCCATTTGGGAGGCGAAATTGAAAATCACTGTTCTGTGTCCGCCCGCGCGCACTCGTCGGCAGGACATTCAAAATGGCGGGCCCTTGTGACGATGCTTAATTTAATTTTCCCATCCCGCAAACTAGGTGGTGCACACATTGCACCGTCTCGGTCATTTATCATCGTTTTTTGCTGTTGCATGCGCTGCTGTGTTTCTCTCACGGTCGACCGCGTGGCTTTAATTTATTTTCCGCCTGTTTCTTGTTGGCCGTATTGTTGGGGTTGCGGTTGCTGAATTGTTTCAGTGTATTTCGGCCATTTTTCGCCGTTACTAATACGTTGTGCGCCGTGCGCCTGTTTATGGTGCGACACAATGGCGCTTCATTTTATCGTTTAATTGCGTCCGAAAAGTGGGGTGACAATAATTACGTGATGGAGACGCCTGGTTGTTGACCGGATGGAGACGCCTGGTCGTTCACGTTTCCCTTGGCTCGTGTGAGATTATCCGATAGGCCCAATCTTGAGCGAGATCGTAACACTTTGCCCTCGGCGGCGACCAAAAAAAAAAAAAGAAAAACAACCCCCGACCGTCATTTCGGTGCCCGTTTAACGAAAACGGCCGGTGACGAGTCACCGCGTCAATCGAGCTTTCAACCAGAGCTTTCGAAAGCCCCATTCAGGAGGGAAGTAAATTGAATTCTTATCTCCATCGCTCGATCGATTGCGTGTCTCGGGGATCATTACGCGATACCACTTGACTTGCCGGCGGATGCCATGTAGGGGGAGGGAGTGCGGCCTGTGTCTCTCGCTTCTCGCCCGCGATTTGACCCGTGTAGTGCCTGACAGGGATTGGGATTTGGTGACGTTTCGATTATGTAGCTCGTCGTTAAATCGCTGCGAATTGTAATTCCTGGAGCGCACACGCCCTCTGGATGGCCGGCAACCACATCCCTCAGACTCCACCGATGCTCGCACGGTCGGATGGTCTGCGGTGTGGGCCGTGTTTTTACCGGGCCCGTCCGGGGAATTGAGACGGGAAATCGTTTTTCAATTTCGCAACAGCGCCAGCGCCACTGACGCCTACACTCGGAGCCCGAGGTCGATTGACTAGCGGGCCGACCGCAACAGGACACTGTTGGGCCGAGGCTTTTCCCGTAGGGAAAGGATTTCGTATCGATTCGTTTCGATTTGCTATTCAAAACATATCCCGTTCGCAGTCATCCCCCAAAGCGGGCGGGCAGGTTAACCGAGTAGGCGGTTATCCTTTAGCACAGCTTAGCCCCCGGAGCTCGAGCCCCCGAGCCCTCGTGTGCGACTGTGACTGTGGTGTAGTGGTTTTGTAGCACCGGACCGGACCAAGTACCGGGGAACCGTTGGAGAGCCATTGGTTCGACTTGTGCCCCTGACAGCCCGGATTGCCGTTTTCGTTTAATTTTTAAACGCTCAGCTGGCACTGCCCAACACTGGCCAGACAGGCGATCTCGCTGTTGGATAGAGAGAAAAAAGAGAGCACCAAGCATTGATTTTAAGTGCTGCACCGCGCGTTTTCCCTTAATTCATTTAATCCACCACCACGCCGAGGCCCAAACAGCCGCCCCCCCGAGGACATGGTTGGTTGGTTTTTGGGAGTTTACTAAAACTTGCTGTGCCTAGCTGCCTGGGGTCGGGACTCGGTGATGAATTCATTATCGGAGCGTCCAATGGTGATCATTAGTGCAAACGGCAAACCGCTCACCGCGCTGGCCATGCATTCAATCAAGCGCATCGATTCTGGGTTGATTACGGTCCCGTCCGAACTGTCTGGTCAAATGAAGTGCTGGCTGGGAGGTATCCTGTTTCATGGCGTGTGCGAGTGTACTTTTTTGCTCATCTGACCTCCGTTTTCGCCACCCCTTTTAGGGGTTCCAATTAATATAGACACACGATAAATTATGTAGCAGAGTATGCTGCGTGGATTAGCATGAAGTGCATTAATTACTCGCTCGCATATTAACCTACGACCTTTTGCGCCTTTCTGCCAGTTTCGTAACCCACCATTGGCGGGGACTGCGTTACAACATGTTCCATGGTTCGACACAATTAAAACCCGATGTTGGGTGCATGAATCATGATGCAATTAAAAAGAGGAAAATGTATTGAAATGTTCCTCGTGCGTGTTAATTGCTGCGCGTATTTTGTCGTGGTGTTTTTTGGTCTTCCTGTGAAACACTTCAATTACAGTCCATTGGAACCCGTCCGGTTGTTTTTACTGTCGGACAAACGTTCTTTAATTTCACACGACTGCTGTTTGCACTTCTCTTGCTTACCTTTTATGTTGGATCGATTGGACTTTTTAGCTACTCGGCGGCTCTAGTGTGTAATGTTTATTCGCTTGTTTTATTTCTTCGCTATTGTTTCCTTTTCCACTGTCACTCTATTTCTCCTCCGTCTCTTCTATCTCTCTCTCTTTCTCTCTCTGTTTTCTTCTCCTCTTGCAGTGCGTGAGGATTTTATTTCGATACTCTCACTTCACGCTCCCGCTGCCACACAAAAAACACACACCACCACCACCATCATCATTCACGCACCACTACTGCACACCACTCACTCAGCTAACAGCACCAGCCCGGCAACAATCGCAACAAACGCTCACACGATGTTGCGGCCACGCACCGTTTACGCGGCAGACGGCCGCCCGGAACCGTCGACCGCTCTAGCGAGTAAATGGCCCCGAGCCTCGAGGTCGTCCTGGCCGTTGGCCACCATGGCCATGGCACTCGTCGTCCTTGCCGGTGCCAGCTGGGGCGAACAGGCTGGCAAAGCTGGCGACAAGTACACGAATCCGTTCATTCGCGAGGACGACGATTCGTTGCTTTGCGTGAAGGTGAAGGAACACTGCCGTTTGGCTGCCGATCGCAACATATTTTTCGCCTCGGCCTATGCTTGTTGCAGCCCACGTGCCCGCATGGCCACGTTCGCATCGCTGCTCGTTGGGGTTGGAATTTGCTTTGCGCCCCTCGGTTCGCTGTTACCAAATTTGCTTCGTTTCAAACTACCAATTTTTTTTATTATTTCGTTTTAATTTTGCCAAAATTCTTTCAGAAACTGTTTGAGTAGCCTTTTCGTGTGACTGTTGATGCTTTCAGATGCGAGTTCGTTCGGTACTCGGTTGATGACGGATCTTTTCTCACATTCTTACTCTTTGCTCTCTGCATTCCTTTCCAGGATATGGGCTGCTTAGGTAGTAAAGATCGCCTGTCCAAGGAGGACATGGACTTTCTCAAATCGCACACCCGATACGATGAGTCCACAATCAAGGAATGGTACAAAGGCTTCAAGGTAAGGGCTATGGTTTTCTTTTTCAACACACTCTAGCGATCCGAGCTCCACGGTCCACGATCGTCACGATGTCAATTATCAAACCATCTGGCACATCAAAGTCCGCCCATAATCACATTTAACAGAACTCAACGGCCACCCGGTTTAGCTTCCGTTTTGCCCGCAGTAATTGAGTTTTCTTCCGACTGTCCTCCAAAATCGGGCCTAATTCGGTTGCACAGTTGCCAAACGGTGGCAGTCCGATTTCGAGTGTCCTTCTCGGGATGCCGATTTGGGTGGTTCAGCACTTCCAACAATCTGGTTTCCTGGCTTTCATTAGCGCGATCAGCGAGCCCGGCGAAGATGCGGCACTAAATCTTGCGGGGTGCGTAACATCATTTCACCATTAATTATTGCCACACGCAGCGCGCTCGGTCGGTCTCGCGGGAAACTCTCAAGGGCACCGTGGCCGGAAGTGGTCTAAAGCCCGGGTTGTAATTCTTCCGATATCGCCTAATTGAAACCATAAATCAAATTACGCGGGACCCTCTTATGCTCGCGCTGGATCACGCTCCGTTGAGTCTTTTATGCTGGTGCCACGCACGACGCTCTGCTGCATGCGAGCGACACCGATGAGCCCAGGCAGGATGCATGTAATGCACCTAACGAAGCGAATGCCCAACGAAAGTTTCACGGTCGCAGTGCAACGTATCCGGGGGGAGAGTACCTCGATGGCGGTTCCTCGAGTTTCAATTAATAAACTTTCTATACGTTGAACCATGGATCTCACGGGTCTATCGGGTTCATCGGGGTTTCGCTAATAGTGACAGATGGAAGGATTCTAGCTGGCTTCTTAAAAGCTTCCAGCTGCATTGTTGAGGTTCAAATTCTGAGCGTTTGTTCACGTTGGGCTCGGGTGAAGTATGGTCCCGATCTGTTCACCTACTGGTATGGTATGTCTGTTAGCGAATGCTTGCGAGGATTTTAGTTTACTTTTGAAGCCCCTCGATTCTGTTGGGCTCACCGTTCTCGGATCGTTCGTTGGGTATCGCTGCTGGTGCATGGTGGAACTTTCTGTCTCGAACACCCTTATAGTTCGTTCACACATTTCCAAGTTTTGCCTCGTTTTTGCTGCTCCTGCCTGCTGGCCGTTAGAGGATCCAACTTTGCGATTACGATTGCCGGCCCTTCTTTTTCGTCTTCCTTCCGGCAGTTTAGTGGCACTTTTTCAAATCCGCATTACGCGCCCCGCATTCCCAGCCCGCGCAAGGACCCCACCAGCAAGGAGCACCGACCGGAATGAAAACCGACCGAACCGCATGTGTACGGTTTCGTGTCGGTTGTGGGAAAACTTTTTCCATTTGCCGCCGCACTTTTCGCACCGAACTTTCGCGCTCGTGTGATGAGTTTTTCCCCCACACACGCGTCCCTCATGCATCGCCGTCATCGCTGTATGCTGGCCAAAGCAGCGGGAATCGGTTCAAGAACCGATAGCAGCATCCTTTGGGTTTCTTTTTTCGACGGGAAGAACGGAACGCGCCCGATCGACACTCGACTCGACTCGATGACTCAACGCTGATGAGGATGATTTAATTTTCCGGCCAACCATTCCGGCCACGCCGCGATCGATGCATTTTTTCCCCCGATTGCGGAAAGCTCCGAGATCCGATAACGGGGTTCGGTCGGGAAATTCGTTTTGTGTGCAAATCTTGCTGCTGTGTGCTGGATAATGAAAATTTAATTCCCGCTCGATGCGGAATCGAATTTGGCCTCGGGCCGGAAGTACCCGGCGGACCGGCCGATCGACGGTCCTGTTGATGGCGCTCCGGGCAAACATTATCCCGTTTGGTAGCCCCCTGCCCCGGAAACGTGCTGGCTGGCTTGTTGATTATACCGCGACCCCCCCCCTAGGGGACCACCCGGACCCGGATCCGAATCCTTTGACCCGGGGCCTGCTCGGTGGCTGTAACTTTAACGGATCAATTTAACTAATCCCTTAATACCGTCAGTTTTCGCGCGGTGGCCGATGGAAGATGTACGACGAGCTGGGTGGAGGCCGCGGTGTTTCAGACCGCGTGTCAAACGGTGACAGGATTTCAAGGGAACCCTTTCCAAAACAGAAAGCCGCACTTTTTGTGTCAGTCAGTCTTTGGCCCCTTTAGTTTGGCCGCTGGCCCACCTTCAACCGGATCTTAATTTGCTTGCTGACCAGATCCCCGATCCAGCGGTGCGCGGAGAGCGGGCGAACATTGGACACCGTAATTTGATAACCCAATATCAACAAGGGCTCCAGGTTCGCGGCTGTCGGCTCACCCACAACCGCTTTCGGGCCGCTCCTTCCCCGAAGGGAAATTTAAAAAAAAAGTAAACCCACGACCGACTCAAGAGCTGCCGCTTGAAAGCGCGGCGGGGTCTTTAATCCTGTGACACATACACACCCAAAGGAAGGAGGAAAACTGAGAGCCACCCCTCACCGATTACGGTACGTTCGATCGGTTTTCGTTCGACCCTTTTAATCCGGGGTGCGGAACATAAACGCTTCGACTGGCTTCCATCGTGCCGAGGGATTGGATTGGCATCCAGCCAGCCGTCGACTCGCTCGCTCTGGCCATTAGGCCGGGCCGGGGTCGTATGGTTTAATTTTACTTAGCCCATCACCGGCCCACCGGTGTCGCTAATTAAGACATGTCCGCAACCGGAGACACAACGCCGCAAATGAGAGCACCGCCGCGGCTAATTATGGGGTGGCCACGTGTTGCTGACCGGCGTTCCCCGGACACCTCGGCACGGTCTTCGCTCTGGGGCTCGGAGACATTCGAGCCCAGCACTCCGATTTTAGGCTGGGACTTATCCTACAAGTGGCAATTGAGGCAATAAACTTCCTATAAAAAAGTTCTACTCCGTGCATGCGTGCACTAATGTTGCCTTTCGGTCGTTCCGTTTCTACCCAAGTTGGCTTTCCTTCTCGGTTGTGTTTGATTTATTGCCATGGCCACGCGCTCGATGGAAAACAAACATTACCCACCAGGTGTGGCCACACCTGGGCTCGGTAACCACAATCACCGGTACGGCCCAGCAGCCATCGGACAACACTCAAAGCTCTCGATGAAACCCACTAAACCGCAATATCGGCCTCGGTCATACCATAAATTATCGCTCCGGTCACGAAGACGGAACCGGAAACAATCGCTGCCGAGAACCGCGGCACTATTGTGGGGTGTTCGTTAAGATCAATTTGAGCTGGAACTGCTGAGGCCCGAAACCGCATCACAATGCGTTTTACGCTGGAGTTGGTTGCGGCTGCCCACTCCGAAGGGCTCGGGAACGACGCGGGATGTCCTTCGTTAGCTACGGTGACATGTGGAACAACGGTCGGGTTAAGATGAGGCAATATTTCAAGTGGCCCCAGCAAGAGCAACCCACAGCTGCTTCTCGTTCTCGAGCGGTGGGCCCTTTGTGGGCTCTCTGCTTGTTTCCCACATTGTTGTCGCCCGAACCAAGGTTCTGGTGGCGGGTGAAGACGACGACGGGCAGGACCTTAATCTCGGCCCCGAGCGGTCGGTCGGTTGAACCGCCGCCCGCACTACTGGGTCGGTGTGTAAAGTTGAAGTGCTTGCGTAATGAATTTTCTGCCCGCATTATTACGAGCCACGGGTCCGCCACGACCATTGATTGCGTCAATCAGCGTGTCGAGGTAGCAAACGGTGGTGTGGTACCTTGAGGCGCGAGGTCACCGTGTGTGACAACCCTCAACCATGTTCGGGGACGGCGTTGTCGCACTATTAGCATGATTTAATTTACATCCAACGCCTATCGCCATCCCGGGGCCCCGGTGCCCCGGTTCCCAAGCGAGGTGAAGACAATGATGATCATAAACGTCATTGGTGTGCTGGCAAGCCACGTCAAGCCATGGTTCCGGTTCTAGGCTGGGACCAAAACTTTGTCCTGCACTCTCTCTTTCTCTCTCTCACTCTCCCTCCCTCTGGTAGCAGCTGGTTCCAGCACAAAACCAGTGACCGAGAAGCGGACACGACGTGAGAACAATGGACCGCGGGAGATAGGAGCCGCCGACCCGAAGGGGAGAGCACACATTATGATTTCGAGACAGCACCGTGAGGAAACAGGAAATGTCCCCCGGCGTTGGTGGTACCACCACACGCCCATCAGATCGGAAGGTCCGGAAGTGTTTCCGCCGGTCAGGCTTGGTTGGCTGGGCGTTTTGTCGGAAAGTTTCGCCAACCTATGGCGCAGTAGATCCCCCCCTGGAAGCACCCGGAATTTAGAAATGAATTCCGAGCAGAGTTGGGTGAATTAGGTGAACATTTTGAAAGCCCCCCCCCCAGCAAGTGCTGCCGGATGGTCCGGGTACCAGTTTCCAGTTAGATTATAAAGTTGGGCCTGTTTTTTGGGCCATATTCTACGTTTAGAAAGTTCCATTTCGTTACCCGTTTCAGGGGTTTTATGACGCGCTCGGCACGTGTGGTCAGTGGCAGTCTCTTGGCTTCTCTAGACTCAAACGCTTCTGAAGCCAAATTTATTCTATTAATTGGTTTTTTATTCACAGAAAGTAACGTCTGATTGGGCGATTGATAACAAACCGAAAACACTGCAACAAACGATTGGGTGTTGGATGAACGGAAACAGTGTTTATTTGCGCGGAACAAGCCACCGGAAGGCCACATTGCGAACCTGCAGACCTCGATGCTCGATTTTGGACGTTCGGGAAAACCCCATTTTCGGATTTGTTTTTCCATCCACGCCATCCGTCGTGTTCTTTTCATGTTGATCCAAGTGTCCACGTTGACTCCGCCGTGCACCGGGGGTTATTGGCGCTGCTCCGTCGGCTTCGCTCGGTTCGTAAATATTAACTTTGGCAACAAATGAAACTTGGAGTTGGAAGTCAAACGCGAAAGAAGCGCAAATCTCGTCGGAGATTTCTTATCGAAGTTAATGAATCACTTCGCGGGAATCAAGGTCCTGGATGACTGAGGCAACAGCACAGATGTGATTGGCTCCGGACGGATTTTTCAAACCCAATGGGCGTGTTTTGAAATTAAATTTGTCACAACAGATGGGTGGTGGTAGTGATGAGCTTCAGGACTTCGTTCAGGGGCCACGCCACATACGTGGCCGATCAAAGGGTAACTAGTAGCAAACAAACACCGATAGCGGAATAGTTTGTGTGTTGGTAAGGACCTGACGTGACGTGAAAGTTCAATTGGGGTTTCACCGGGTCGGGCCACCTCATACGTGACCCCCAAAAGTAAGGGTCGGTCGCGGCCAAAGTAAGCGACCCCGCTCGTGGGGTGGTGGGAAAGAAGCGGGTTGATTGGTTTGTTTGTTTGTGCGAGCGAAAGGGCAACACCGGAGGCCGGAGGCCCATCGATGAGCGCGACAGCGAAACACGATAAATAAAATAAAATTAGAATAAAATCGATACCAACGCTATTACGCTCGTTCGGGGTCTCCGTCGGGTCGCCCCCGGATCGGACCCAGGTCCCGAGCGCTCCTTCCGTGCGTTAGTTCAGAAGCGGCAAGCAACAGCCAGACTTTCGTCGCTCTAGCGTTTATGTACGACGAGCTCGTGGCATGACGTGCGAATGGTCGGAATCCGTGTCGTCGTTGTGGTGGTTCGCTTTCAAGCAGCACCTGTGGCGCTCAACCGATCGACCCAAGAACGAACCGAAGCATAAACATAAGCAAACACATCAAGAAAACCTCGCGTTCGGCGTCTTTGCAAAATGCTTGCCGTGCCACTAATCAATCCTTCGTCAACGGGGACAGCCTAGTTTTTGGACCCCGGTCGGGCGCGACGAAGGATTGACGGAAATAGAGTGATGGAGGCCACCTTGTGCGTTGTGAGATTGAGAAACCTCGAGCCACCCGATAACGGGGTGCGAGCATGCTACCGTCGATCGGGCACGTCACGCTTGATGTAATTTTTTGTACAACACCAGTGCGTCAAAATCGGTGAGCCGCGTCAAGATATGTCCAAAAGCTCTTTCACCAAAAGTAGTACATTTGAGGAATGATCAGGAAAAAAATACACACGTGGATTCAGCCAAAGTAGCGCCATCTGGGGGCCACTTTTTTTGGCCACATATTGACTTCACGGACCAAGTGTCCAAGAAGAAACAATCGAGCACACTGGGGCGCATCCGTGACGTAGTTGTGGGGATTGCGGCCACAAAATTGATATTGATGGCGGTGTGTCGCATGGTGGCTTCTTTCTGCCTTGCCCGTACGCCGAACCGTGACAAGCTGCGTAATCCTTCCACAGCCTGTTCAATTTCTCAGTTTCCAGCGAAAAGGGCATTCTCTTTCCCTCTTTGTGTTCCCTTGTTCCTTCATGCATAGTGTATCGTATCAGTTTATATTCCATCATATCATCAAAAGGACCCCTCCGACCAGACCCTAGGGATTAGTGGGAAACCGGTCCGATTGTGTCTGCTTCATGATTCCGACCACACATCCCCGCTCGAACGCGCCGGCGCCGCCGCCGCCGCCGTACCTGGTCCTCGACGGCGGCTAATCCCCGCGCTTTCTGGCGACTCGAGGTTCGGCGGCACTGTTTGTTTTATGGCACACGCGCTCCTCTCCCGCACGTGTCGCTCTGTGTGTGTGTGCTTTAACGGCCATTTTGTTTTCTTGGCGAGCCACCGAAGCCCCCGAAGGGGTGGCTCGCGCCCGGGATTTATGGTGACAACTTAAAGGGCGCACC
Organism: Anopheles bellator; assembly: GCF_943735745.2. Lineage (NCBI taxonomy): Eukaryota > Metazoa > Arthropoda > Insecta > Diptera > Culicidae > Anopheles > Anopheles bellator. The sequence continues at coordinate 47,110,533 of NC_071285.1, read as the reverse complement.
AAGCCCGAGCCCGAGCCCGGCTCTGGGTGGCTGTTCCTTGTGAGCGACCAAATCACAGCAAAAAGGTCAACAGCCAGCCAGGCAGCAAGGGACCCGGGAGAGAGAGAGAGAGAGAGAGAGAGACCCGATGATAAAGCCCTTTTTACGTGGGTCGTTTTCATCGGTTTTCGGTGAGACGTCAAACGTGCCCCGAAAGTGACGGTGACGACGACGGCGGCCACGCGTATGTAATGGGTCCTTTTTTGTTGTTTGAGTAACTGTTAACATAACAGCCATTACAGTAATACATTTGCAGCGACGCGGCAGCATTTATGAGTTTTGGAAGCGACGGCTTCGTCTTGTTGGACTTTGGCGTCTTCTGACACGATTCTTATGTTGAGCCATTTCGTCGGGCAACATAATTTAAAATGGAAACCTTTTCCGTTCACCAATGTGCCTGTGTTGTGTAAGTAACGTTGTACTGCGCTCTTTTGCGAACCAACCAGACCGCGCATGTATTGATTATTCCACGTATTGATTCATTTGACTTTATTCCACTTTTGGGAACAGTTTTCTCCAATGGCGGTCCATTTCGTTTCGTTGGCCGTGCTTCAATCGCTTTGCGGAACTTTCCCAACATCTGGTTCTCTCGTCATCCGCTTCGAACTTAATTCAATTGCTCCCCCGAGGGGAGCCGCCGACTCGAATCGTGTGTGCGTGGTTCCGGATTGGACGGGGAAACTTTTACGTCCATCCTTTCCTGCTCCTTTCTAACGAGCAGCCCGTAATCGACCTCCATTATCGTGTTAAACCTGCTCCGGAAGCCCTGCCCAAGCTATGGATGGAACTGGTGCCCGAAACTTGGCTCCCGAAAACCCATCGACAGATCCTGAGGGCGTTACCCGGGCACTGGAACTGGGAAAGCGCCTTCGCTTCTTAAATTTTGCCCAATGGCCAACGGTTTTCCCTTTCCTCGGCACAAAACTCAACAAAAAAAAACCCTCCAACGCCACGAAGCCAACCCGATGGCCGGTTGATGAATGAGGCTCGATCTTGCTCGAAAAGCACCTAACGAAGCGCTGCCTGGCCCAGTACAGAGAGAACCTTCTTAATTATCGTGAGTTTCCTTGGCGCGACATTTACGGGGTGATCCGCGGTGATTTATTATGACATTAAAAGGACAGATAATTGCTGTCCTTAGGCCCCGCGGGTGGGTGATTTTGTAGCCAACACAAGTTTCACAAGTCGTCGGGTTGGCCAGCCTTACCGGGCCCGCGTCCCGTCGGTGGAAAACTATAAACTTTGGCTTTAACGAACACTCGGCTCCGCTCTTGCCATTGCCAGGAGGAAAACTTTCTGCATGCCACGACGACCCCTCGCGGTCGGCCTCCGGAGAAAGAAGCGAGTTCTGGGGGGTTTCTTCACACGAACAAACTGCGCGCTGCGATTGGAATGTTGTCGGTTTTTGTAAAGTCTTACCACCACCACACATATCTTTACAGTTGTTGTTGTGAGTTTGTTGTTTTTAACTACGAAACTTGCTGTAACCATCCGGCTTCTGGCATCGTCGGCTCTTTTTCCACTTCCTTGCCGGGCTTTCCGTTTTTATGGGTAGCATAAAAATCTGTGCCATATAATTGGGATTGTTTGGGTCCATTCCAAGCACTTCAGCTCGCTGTAGAGAGGCATCTTTCACCAACTTTAGTTTTCTCAACCAATCCCCGGAACAGTGTAGCTACTCTGTGCCGGTTGGTTTAATACGAAATTTCTTTCAGGGACAACTTTATCAACAAGTACTTTAATGGTTTGCTTGTTTTTAATTATTTTTAACTCAAGGCTTCCCATCACTCATCCTGCTGTGTACCTTTTCGCTCCGTTCTCGTTGCAGCAAGATTGTCCAAATGGCAAGCTGACGCCCGCCAAGTTTGTAGATATGTACAAAATGTTCTTCCCGTCTGGAAACGCCGAAGAGTTTTGCGATCACGTCTTTCGAACGTTCGACATGGACAAAAATGGCTACATCGATTTTAAGGTAAGTGGGTGCCTTTCTCTACCTACATGAGCTGAGAGAAATTCGGATTCGGACACACTGTTTGGAAACTCGTTAAGCGGCGCGCCAGTAAAATGTTTAACAGCCCATTTGGCCCGGCGGCGTCCCGGTACTCAACGGCACATCTGCATCGAATGTTAGTTTAAAATCAATTCCTAACATCAGTGACCGCCCGCCGGCTAAAAGCACGTGAGCCGGAAAATTTTACGATTTTTAACGGCAGGAAAATTTCGGAACGGATCCCCCGCCAAACAGCTGTGCTGCGACCCTTAAAAGTTGGCGGCAAGCCCCGGAAAAAAATTTCTTTACGAAAGTGCATGGTTTTAAAACTGGGGTCGGCCCGACGACAAGCTATAAAAACTCGCTTCGACCCTGTTTACGGGAGTGCAATTGGTAATGTTGTCCGATAATCCCATCCCCCAACGGTGCACCAGATAAAATCCAAGTACGTCCCGAAGCCCCGTTACCATTTCCGGTGCCGAGCACACCGAGCGGTCCCGTGATTGTGTTTAATTTTTAACGGCGTGCAGAGCATAAATTTTCATTTTTTCACGCACAATGATTTTTAATTGCCACCCGATCGAGCTCTCCAACCGAGCCCCCCCATCGTGGGCTTGAAAAGCGTTTGTGCGATGGCCATGTCCTGTTTGACGCATCTATTTGTGTGCATGCCTCCCGGCTACAATGATTGATAGTTTTTATTACTTCACCAAGGGGCGCCGTTAAATTTCATTACTCCTCAGCAAGGACCCACCTTTAATTTCTTTCGTTTCACAACACTTTTCGCTTCAACCTTTCGGGGGGGTCCAACCTGTACTTTGGAGTCACATCAAGTGTTGAAATGTTCTGGAAAGCTATTCAAATTGCCGTCCACCGAGCCCAGTGAAACGGAACGGGGCAACTAAGGCAGTGCCTTGTCCTGTACGGGGTGATAAATGGCACCCATCAAAATGTGTGACGGCGAAAAGGCCACATCTTCATCTCGCCAAAATTCGGAACTCTTCTGTGTGGGCCAAAACGAGCGCTCTGGCTGTGGCCGTATCGCGCGGTCGAATCAGGAAGTGGCCGTGACAGGCTTAGACTGCCGTAACCGGATTTCGTGCCGGTAATGATAGCGTGGCCGCTCGCAGTTTGTGCGATGCAGCTCAATTTTAAGTTCCAATTTGTCATTTTCTGCCAAAGGTACCGGAGTTGATTGCTGCTGCTGCTGGAAGGTCGCGCACATCATTCATAATCGGTTTAGATTTTACTTCTTTTCCGTCACTTTACGGTTGCCGGGAACGATCCACCCGGGAGAGCGTTTGGTCCTGCCGGCAAACGGAGAGATTTCAGTGTGGTCAGGTGTTCCCGGGACCTGCTGGATGGCATGACGGCACGGCAAACGACGATAACGCGAACAGAAATGGCAATATAAGTTTATGCGAAATTTTTCTACCATTGAGCCCGCGACGTGGCCACACGGTGGAAGAGGTTCCGGTGCTCTCTTCTTTTTATCCCCGGGTAGTGCAGGTTTCGGCCGATTCCCATCTCGGCAACGGAGCCGACTTTTATGGGCTCTCGAATCCCCCAGTTAGTGCCGCCGTACTGGAATATGGCAAGCATAAAACTGTGTAACGCTCTGTAGTTTGGCTTGGCGTGTTAGGGCACCCGAATAAAGAAGAAGGAAAAATAAATGTATTAGGACAAATTTGTCTAACGCGCGCGCCTGGGGATTCGAATGAAGTGCTTGGCGCCGAAGCAGGCCGAAGGACACGGATACTTTTGAGTGGACAGCCCCCATCGGTGGTGCATCGAGGCCAACAAACCCGGGGGGGTGTGTCAGTGACCACTTTGTGTGCCGTGGAAGTAGAGCACCAGCGACCACCGAAAGAGTCGTTACCGGCTAACGATCGGTTTATGTGGCGAGGTGTCCATCCATCCATTTAGCGGTTGGTGACCGGTTCTCGGGAAGGCTGAATTACTTTGTCATATTTTGAGCCCTCTTCACTTCACTGTTGGTGTTACTAATTTATGTCGAAACGGTTTTCAAAACACCTTTATTTATGCAAAAAGGATTTATTATCTTTCCGGGCTTTCCGGCGCAACAACAATATTCAACTCAATTTCCTGAATTGTGGCCTCGCAAACCCAATTTCGTGGGCCCCGCTTCCATTGGACGGTAAAACAATGATTTGCCTGTTTGCGCGGGAGGGGGGACACATAAATGAAACATAAACATCGGCCCGGGTACTCATTACCGATGTCGACGGTGGTCAGCAAAACGGAGCGCACCGCGCAACTCAAAAAACCTTCCTTTTCATTCGCCAGCTCTGGCGTGGGTCGCTTTCGGCGGTCGGTGCATCGCGGTGCGAAGGCAAAGTTTTCCTAACCCACGCCCCGCGCGCGCCCGTCAAAAGGACCTGAGATGAGAAGGCCCGTGGAAAACCAGGGCGAGGAAACAATGGTGCCGTCGGCGCGCGGCCAGAAAGCGAAAGTTTTCAGGAGCCCATTTCTGTGTGTTTGTTTTGTGTTAAACAATGTCACGCGGGGTGCAAGGACGAAGACTTTAAGGACGAATTCCGAGCTCCTTGCGCGGGTCCCTGCGGTTGGTGTGTGTGGGGTCCGATTAGCGACGAAATCTGGGGAATCTCCCCGGGCGAAGTTTAATTAATTTTGCGGTCGACTGCGGTCGACTCACAACGCGCCCCCTCCAAGAAGGCCCTTAGCGTCCGTATGCCGTTCAAATGGCATTTAAAATATGTCCTTTTGTTGTTCCCCCCTCCGAAAGAGTCTGTGCGTGTCAGCTCTCGACGTCATCCCCCCGTGTTTGAATGCCGCTACCCGAGGTTGTTTGCCGAGTTCACACTCAAGGCTCCCAAAAAAAAAAAAACAGATTGATGACGACTCCATAAACCCACTCAATCGTCCCCTGGGTGTCCCGGGTGGTCTCTTTGCTTGGCGCAAACTTCGAAGGCGCAAGGCGATCATCAATCTTAACGCCTGCCAACGCCGGCTTAACCGTCTGCAAACTGATCCCAGCTTCCAACAGTCCTCAGCAAACAGTGCAAACAGTGCCGATAACTTCAAGGCCTGGGCCCCGCACAACCCAGTGTGACAGCGCAGAGTGGCGGAAAATTGGCTTTCCAGAGGCTCTGGGAACCCAGTTCATCTTTCGGCCCGAGAGCCCCCGGTGACCATATGAGCCGTGGCTCATTGGGGCTTCACGGTTTGTTTCTCAAGCAGCCCCCGAGATCAAGCGCCTCGCGTTTGTGGAGGCGCTCCGGGCCACAGATTCTTGATCTTTATTCAACGGAATCATAAATAATTCATCTTGGGCCTGGGTGCCTGGGAAAATGTATCAATTAGAGTTGGGTTCCGCGAAGGGACGGACGGCTCATCCTCATCCGACGGCTGAGAGTCAATCATGGCGAAGATGAGTTTGATGATTTTATTCCGTTTCTCAGCTCGGTTGTTTTCGCTGACGGTGCACCGTCGCTTTGTTCTATGAATCTCAGAAGCAGAGCAAAAGAGCGGACCAACCTTCTTCTGGGCCTTCTGAGTACCCGGTGTGCATAGATAATTGTTCCCCGAAAACGACCCATAAATAAAGGAAAATTTATTAACCCCGAATTAAACACTCGCAGCTTCATCGCGCTAAGCTTCCTCGCAGCCGGAGCCGGAGCGTGGACGTGATTTACCGGCACGGGCCTGTCGTATCGCGCGGATCCGTAACCCGTCGCTCGAATTATCGCGGTTAACCGCTAACCGGTTTCGTCGAAAACCGTGGTGCCGAATATTCCACGGTACGGCGCGATTAACGGTACGGTCCCAGTATACCCCATCGATTGCCACCGAGTCGTTCGCAAATTAATCGCGTTGTTTTCCAATGTTTTGGTAAAATTTGTCTGGATTCCCGGAATGTTCGATCAAAAAGCCACCATTTTAAAGATAACGACACGGTACGGTACGCGGTCGGCCATTAATGTTGCTCAAACGACAACCGACCGCCAGAGGAACCGAGCGCATCAAAGTGAATTTTATGGCTGGCTAGCGTGTGTCGGAAAGACGCCCCCCTTGCCCCGGTTTGTCTTCTAGTGGTTGTTTGTGTCGTGCCGCGATGCTTACCATGCGATAGCCCGGACCCCCGGAGATTTATCTTCCACTGCTGGGTGGAAAAGCTTTTAATTTACCGCCGGATCCGCTTATCTTTCGTCGAGTCTTGGTGGCTCCTTTCGAATTGGATCCATATTTTCCCGACCCGGTAAACGTGGGAAGATGGCTTTTGTCGATCGTAGATTTCGTGCTCTCAACACTCTACGATCGATCGTATACGATCGTCGGAACGCTGTTCATTTAAAGCTTTAAAACCACTCCCGAAAAAGGCGCCCGGAGAGCGGCGACTTTTCCGGCCCGTTCCCCGAAGGGCAGGATGGTTGTTCGCCTTAATGCCACGGCCTCGGTGTCTCGGCCATATTTCATCGGCAAACGAGCATCACCATTTTTTTAATGACAAATGGCAGTCAGCAATGGCGGCCAGGCTGTGCCGCCATTGGCGAAAATGGCGATAAATGTACACCACCGTATACACCTCCTGGTGGTGCCCCGGCTCGGTGTTGGGGTCCATGAATTTCGAATGTGAAATTGGCCACCCGACCACGGTTGGGACGCTTTGTTTTGCGGTCGGCCAAAAGTAACGATTATCTTCCGGACGAAATGGCGGTTGCGCTCGTCTTTTTGTGGTGTTCGCGCTCAAATTAATGGACTCCTTCGGACTCCCGACTTCAGATCGGGTGCCGGTGTCGCGTAGATAGCGCAGATGGTGCATAAATTTTAAGGAATAAAACGCGACGCTTTATCATCGGCCAAATTATACGTTTATTTATTAGCGCACAGGTTACAGGTTGGGTCACATTTTTATTGGAGCTTTGTTCCGCTCAACGGCCAATTGCTTCCCGGCCGCCGAATTTACCCTCTGCTATGCCACCTCCTCCAGACCTGAACCAGACCGTCCCAAAAAAGCTCTGTTGAAATCGATTATACCAAATATCCTACGGGTCCTTCGGTGGCCAATCAACTGTGTGTATGTAAGCTTAAAGAGCGACCATTCTCGGGCGTCCGGAACGGTAAACTGGAACTTTCAGTGAACGGAAAGTGTCACTAACGTGTGACCCGCTACGACCTGTCAACCCGCGAACTTTGCTGCCCACACGTCGGTAACCCCCTCGACACAGTGTTGGCTCAAAGTTCGGCGGTCGGTTGGTCGCGGGAGTTGGCTAATAGTTTTCCAAGGCGAACCGGAAACCCCTTTGTTCTGGTCTGGAGAATCCGATCTACGCCACCCGCCCGTTACAGGGCCCGACCTGGCAGCAGCAAACAAACACAAACTTTATGGCAACTCTTGGTTGGGATTTTTTTTTTCCATCACTATCCCGGCCCGCTGGCAGCGTTCCGGTCTAATGGGAAGCATTATGCGTCAAGGACACCGAAAAACAAAAACCCGTTGCCCAAACGTTGCCCCATAATGCCCGGGCGACATCCGGCGGGAAGCCATCGCTAAATTGAACCGAATGCCTGCAGATTAAGAAAGTTTTATTACTTTTTGATAGCCTTTGCCTTGGCGTGTCCTTGGCGTGACGTTACTCGTACCCGTCGCAAAACCGCTGCCCGGGTGCGTGGATGGTCCAAATTTCGACACTTTCGCCGTCATCATCAACGTCATCAAGCCGCGCCGGGGCCGGTGGTTGATATTGTTCCATTGAAGAGAGCTTAGAATAAATGGCTCATAAATAAAGATCACGCAACCGATTGCCGGGGCTCTGGGATTGCGTGGGACAGATGCCACGCCAGATGCGGTGTGCTCGAGGGCACAAAGCTCTCACGCGGTACCACAACCGTTACCGGATTCGTGAATCCTTTTGATCGGTGGACGACACACACAGAACTCCCGCCCCGGGCTGTTTGGCACGAGTTTGGTTAATATTGGGCCGTATGTGTCTTCGCGTCATATTTGCTCAACCCTGCGAAATCCGTGGCCACCCAAAACCGAAACGGCTTTTTGAAGTTGCGGACCGGTCGTCGCCGCAGGCCTTGGCCATGAGTGGTTCATTTCGTCACCACCAACTTTGGATGGCTTCGCAATTAATTATCCACCTGTCGTCGGCCCGACAACGTTTTAGGACGTCGGCAATCGCTTCACGATGTTTATGGTGTGTCTGCCCCGGGACAACATTCTCTGCTCTCGGTTCGTGGCGTGTAGCTCCTTTGCATGCCTCTCGCGATGGCTGGCACATAGTGGTTGTGGTTAATGTTTTTTTTTCTTTCGGGCTTTACTCCGGATCACTTTCGGCAACTCGTGAAGGATTAGCTGAAGGGCCTGGTAATCCCTGGAGAGGAAGCCTTTTTGGGGGCTTCGCGCATTCCTGCCCCAAAACCACTCGCTCGCTCGCTCGCTTCAGGATACGCACAGCATACGATAAGAGGAGCTCCGGCGTGGCATCTGCCCTTCGTGGCAAGAGCAGGACGGTTCCGGGAAGCAATGCTTCTATCTACTCCAAGTTGTGCTGTTATCTAATCTTATGCTGTTCTGATTGAGCCGAACAACGGAATCTTCTCGTACCAAAAAAATTATTTGTTTTCTTGAACTGTTAGAAAAACCGTAGAACTCGGATTGTAGTGATGCTTTTAAAAACGTTCCCTTTCAGCGTGCTTCGATCGTCACGAAGCAGCACCTCCAGCCAAGGCACCGGAAGTGCTATGTCAGGTTGGGCAAATAATGGCTGAAAACAGTAGCACCCAAGCCAGAATAATGACACAAACGAAACCACTTTTCCGTAGGACGGCCCCGCCACGTCCTCGGCTCGGGCTCGCCGTACACACCTCACGCAGAGCTGCAAGGACTCACCGTCATGGCGCTCGCGTGGAGAAGTAAGACATTTTTCCGGCAACGACTTGGTGGCACCAAGAGGACACAAAAAACACCAGAGTCACCTTGCTTGCTTCCGAGAGTAATGCCTTTTAATGTCGCCCAGAAGGACACCACGCGGGGATCGCGCGTTGTAAAGTTTTTCTTCACTTCCACTGAGCACGTTTTCGCGGTTCCTGGCCCCCCAGCCTGAGGTTGCTGCATGAAATCTTCTCGGGCAACTAATAAGCAACTTGTTTGCAGCTGGCTCGGGCGGCTGGAGACGTTGCCCTTCATCGCCCAAGCCGGGTCCGGAATAGCCTCTTGAGCATGTTTGTTGTGTTCCCCATCCTTTTCCAGGAGGGGAGCTTTGTTTTGAGCTCCAAACCCCTCGAACCATCCCCAGAAAGCCATCCGTTTGAAGCTGTTGTTCTTTAAAGAAACACAACGCCACAGCCGCCCGCAGCGTGAAGCGTGTCCCTTCGCCTTGGTGCTGCTAACGAGCGAGAGCGCCTTCGACGCAAACGACGCCGTTAGTTTCGCGTTGCTTAATTCTTAAAGCGAACCTTCTAGCCGATTGCATCCGCTGGAAGGGGTATACGTACGGTAAACCGGATGCAGTTCGGCAGAGCAGTTCTGTTGGAGCTTTGGAAAATAGTTATTACGATTGCGAAATGTTTTCCCATTTTCCAAATTGCTCCTCGAGATTGCTGGCAGATGCTGCTTTATTGCTGCTGTTGGCGGTACCATTCTTGGGTACGTTTTCGCCATTACAGTCCAAGGGGGGTGGGGGCCAAAGATCCACATTCCAGGAAGCACACATCGGCGGAGGGCGGTTCGCTGGAGGGTCATGGACGGCATCCAAAGGTGGTTCGGCTGTTTGAGCCGTGTGCGCCCGGAAAAATCAACCGATCTGTGCTCTCCCGGGAATGGCTGCTGCGGAACAACACTGGCGATGGCATCATAAGCCGGGGAGAAAGTGCCTTCCTTTTGGTATTGGTGGGAGCGTTTGAAAAGAAATTGAGTAAATAAAGCCACGACGACGACGACGACGGTGACCCAAACACCGAACCGATGGTTGGCCCGAGGGCAACAGAACCCGTTAGAGTCGGAACGTCGTCGTCGTGTTGCTGTCGTCGTTATTTTTTCATCAACCTCGAAGCTCGGGGTTCCACCGGCGCAGAGGCACCGGAATTTGATGTATGAATAAAACCCGTTCCCCTATTGCAGGGCCACAGCAAAACGCAGAAACATCCTGCCGACCTGCTGCTGGCCCCGTTCTAGTCTCACGTATCCCCAGCGCCACTGAAACACGCGCCAGGCGCAGCAGTAGAGTACAGCTAACGAGAGGCCATGGCAGTGCCACAGAATGCAGATCACTGCTGCTGCCGGTTGCCGCAGCCACAATGCTTGCGATGCGAGGAAAATAAATGTTAAATATGCTGCCAGCAACCCCTTGAGCATGTTACCAAGCTTGGCCTGCTCTCCGGAATCCTGTTCCCGTTTCTGGATGCATCCAAACCCTGATGCTTCTTAGTCACGGCAAATATAAATGGGTAATGGGAAATTGCTGGCCAATTTATCTTGGGTAGTGGAAAGCAAAGCAGAGACAGAGAGTACGCCCGAACTCCAGGAAACCCCTTTAAAAAATATAATCTCATAAAAATGGGCAATGTGCGAGATTGGCACGAGAAACACCGAAACTACTGGTGTGTGCCGTACGCATGGCTGGCTGTCTCCCGATGGCCCGATGCGAAGACGAACATAACAATTTCGAAACAAATCAGCCGCCCGATTGGAAAACTGTGTTTGCCGACGGTCGAAACTCGTTGCGGAAATTGGAAAAATCCTCTCCCAAAACCCCCAAAGCGAGAGCGAGCGAGGAGGCAAGCATCCGAATCCGGGTTGCTCCTTCGGCCGATGCCGTGCCAATTGTGTGGTGACCTTTAGCTGAGGGGCCATACTGTGGCAGGAGTTTTCCAGGAACAACGAGTCGAGTTGTCGAATCAAAGTCGAATCAAAGTCGAACCGAGATGGCAGAGCAACACCGAAACCGCACCGGGGGTCAGTACGGCGGGGCCCTAGGCTTTGATGCTCTCGATGCTTGTTTGCATTGGTTCGCTTCCGATTCGCTTAGGATTGTCTGTCTGTCGGTGTCGGTGTGTTGGCCGTCCTCCTTCTGCCCTGGCCCGGTGATTCGTGTCGAAGAACGCTAAACTTTTGTGCAAAGGATAAACAATGGCACGTTTGGGGTTTGGCTTCCGTAAGAAACACGACGAGCATGATCGGCATGGGAGAGACAGGCCGCTTGGCATGGCTTCGTCAATTATGGATAGGGTTAGCTTTTAAAACTGACTTAGCGTACAATTATTCGCAAACGGCAAACATTACGCCGCTCCATGACCGTTCGTTCATTCCTTCCGCCATTTTCAGCAAACCACCAATTAACCGGTAATAACTAGCGTTTCCCGTCCCGTTGCAGGAATTTCTGTTAGCGATCGACGTCACGTCCAGCGGCACGCCGGAGGAGAAGCTAAAATGGGCGTTTAGGATGTACGACGTCGACGGTAACGGCGTAATAGACATCCAAGAAATGACTAAAATCGTGCAGGTGAGTGCCGTGTTAACAACCCCAAAAAAAATGCCCTTGTTACTCGCGCAACCTACAACAACCGGTACGGGGTAACGGCACCCATTGTGGCCCCTGGAACGAGCGAATGCATTTTGTCGGGCTGGCTGGCGCCAATCGGTGCACCGTCTGGCGCCACCATGCACCGTAAAAGATTAGCAGCGGTCCATTAATTTCAATCGCGCCGCCCTGTGCTACCTTATGCAAGGGTCCCTTCCCGCGCGGGTCCTTCGCCGTAGGGCTGGTCATTCATGCACCGAATTCGACACACACCACACATCGGAGAGACACTGTGGCGCCGCGCACACTCCGGGGAACCGGGTCGATGACGGCCACCCTGGCCGGTCGTCGTCAACGACCAGGCGCTCACCAACGAAAGTAACAACGGCCGGGTGAGAGCCTACCTTTAGGCGCACATAAATCTTTTGTCCGTGTTGCATACATTACGGCGCTGCTGCCGGAAGCAATAGCCCAAGTTATTATGTTCGAAACTCGGCACAATGCTCGGCACGGCGGCCGTTGCAAGAAACGAAGGTGGTATGCAAAATTTATGCCCGGCAAACGGTGTGGCGTCAAAAGGAAAGCCTTCGGGCACTTCGGGCGACGAACGCACAGGCTTTCCGGAGCGGCGCGGGATTGTGCAGTGCACAATGGCAACCGGGCCGGGCGCCAGTTAACCTGCCGCGCCACGCCACACCTGGTCTGCAATGACCGCCTATTTTTCACCCAACTCAATATTTTTCACAACCTTTACTCTGAATATTTTAGCAGTTAGCGAGCGGGTCAGCGAGCGAGGGCTTTCGGTTTCGTTGTAATTCAGCGCGCCACAGAAAGCAACAGACCGCGAGCAGCGGTCCGGCGTAGAAAGAACGGGAAAATCCATTTCCTCCAACAAGCTGATTTTCGCTCCGTTCGCTCCGTCCGTCTTTGTGTCGGATTCCGGCAACCGGTGGGCGTCGTTGGTTGATTGGTGGGCAAACACCAATGCCAGCGTCCTTCTTTTCGCCCATTACTCGTTGCACGCAAATCAATCGACTCGGCTGTTGGCGGCAGCGATCGATTTGCGATTCGAAAATGAATAATTTAGCACTGCAGAGGAACGGATTTGCATTTTTAAATAATTAGTCCCATGTAGTCCTTTTCTGCGTTCCATCCACAAATGCCATTGCCCGAGAGCCGATTCCGACCTGCAGCAGATTTAATCGCATTTTGTCCACGGCTTGATTCTTGAGCTGGCGCTGAAGATCGAAAGAATTTGAAGCGGATTTTGCGACCGACCGAGTTTAATTTGATTGCCACAGCGTCTCAATCTGATGGCTCCCGATCCGACTCCCGAGCGAATCCAACGGTAGTTGGCTAGTTTCTACGTTGAGCGCTGGAACGTTGGCGAAATGTTTATCCCACTTGTGGGACGTTGCCAACAATCCGGTCGTACCATTGTTCGGTGGGTATTGTTCGACTTCCTGTTCACTCTGGGTTCTTTCTGGTGAAGCCAACGACAAGCTCCCGGGAGCTCCCGTGCCGTGCCGTGCCTTCAGCGCACAAATCTCCGTCACCGCAAGTCACCGAAGGAATTACTCTTTTCGTGAAGGAGCTCTCCAAAAAGTCCAAAAGGTTCGCTCCGTTGCCCGATTGTGATTCTGGTGGAAAACTATCGAAGTGAACCGTTCGGGGTAATGTTGGCCTTGGGGACCCATGGAGGGGGGAACTGGGTTGTAGTTCAAGGATAGTCGAGTCGAACTCCATATGGCTTGGGAGTTGGAAGCCAGAGAGCGGAGTAACTGGCGTTGTTACGGTCGATTCGCTGGGGACCCGAGGAGATTGCTATTTTCGAACAGCTTCCCCGCAGAAATGCTTCACAATCTGGACTCGGGCGGAGTCGAAGTCGTTGGCCGTCTCAGGACATGCAGTAGTAATATTGCAACGGTCACGAAAGATAGCGTGATGGCTGGCCCGCCACAGATGATGGGCGTCGAAGTATGTTGAGTGGAGAGCCTTTTTAACCATTCCATTAAGCTGATGGCCCTGTGTGGCCTGATGTAGACTTTTTTGTCGAGATATTCCGATCGCGTGTGCGAATTTGTTAAATGCAGTTTTTTGTGCTCGAGGGAACTTTAGGTCTTTACAGATGGCATGTAGTGTGACATAATCGGCAGTTTCGTTCCAAATATAAGTGCTACTGGATCAATAAGGGTGGTACGTCGATCAATCTAATTTCGAGCGGCCACGAAACCATCACTCTGCAGATGGAAACTAATATCCGATACTTTGCCCGAAACCACACTCCATTATTCGTTAGCTAATCATTGTCGCTCAATTCCGAACGTTTATTAATAAGTTCTCGAGCTATCGCTGCTACTATTTGCACGCAGCAGACAGATCGGTGAGCTTTTAATTTAATAAAGCCCTCCGCGGTACCCTTGTCTGGACCGCCAGGAAGGCCGTTTAGCAGCAGCCGCAACTAATCCGTCAACCAGAACGGATTATCTGCATGTTGTGTCTACATTCAGCCAGCCGGTACATGATTGCGTGAGTGTCGTGCGAACTTTTCGCGTCATGTGACGCAAGGACTACGGTTTAAAGAGCACAGATTGAACCACTGGCTGGCTGGCTGGCCAACGTTTGCATAGCGTGCCACTTGCGGTCGGCTTATCAACGCCGGTTCACAGGAACACCGGTTCACTTTATGTTCGTCGTGCAAGCCAACCTGTGATCTACGAGGTAGTGGCACGCAAGGCATTGAGCCCTGGGTGAGCTCACTGCCCTGCACCCGCCGTAGTGACGGAAGGTTCACTAAACCATAAAGATATTATTTAAATTTAAAATGCAAATGGACCGGCAAGACACAGCGGTAGGGTCAGATCATCGCCAACGTTTCAATTTGTGCTCCACATCGCCAAAGTGCTTCTTCCGAACTGTAATTTCAGAACTTTTGTTAAACACCGCGCAAGCGTTCATTGTGTTGTATTCCGACACGATGAAAATTTATTACTTCAAGCCGTTCTACAGGCGGATAAGCGAAGGATCGTCGGGGCACACACCACGCAGCGTATGTATATGTGTGCGCGATGCGGATGAACCGTAATTAAGATAAACGAGCGATCATAAATCATGGTTCCCGATTCCGTGTTCTCGGCCGCAGTTCGGCACTGCTGCCTCAACATAACACTTCCACATCGATGTTGAAGGATGTTCTGATAATGACTCGGAGGAATGTGTGCTTTTATTTCGATTTTACTAACTAACTGCACAAAGATGGCATCCGGAAATCGAACCTTCTTTGTTCTAAGCTAACCCACAAGCCTCAAGTCGACCTTGTAAAATGGTCTTTGGTGCACCGATGTACCGAACGAGAGTTGCATCGAAGCGTCTCGGTCCGGGGCGTCTTGGCAGGTCCACGTAGATCGGCCGAATCATAAATCCTTCGTTTCGACGCAGCACAAAGTAGTTACAAGTTTGTTGCCAAAAAGTTTCCCAATCTCTGTTGGGCGCCAATCACAGGCGTTTGGGACGTGCGAAGCTTTTGGCAATCGCAAACACATGCGTTCATACGCAATCGATCAGCGCAGTGCGGCCGTCAGGAACGGCCGATGACGGGATCGCCCGGTGAGGTGAGGCATAAAACTTTGATTGATGATTCGCACCGCAAACACCTTGGGCGGATGATTTTTGCACTTTTCGACGTGCCGCTGCACGGTGGCGTTGATCCTCTCTGTTTCGGCAGGACATTCACCGACTGGATCAGCATCAACGCGCGGCACACCGCGTAGGTGAGGTTGCATGAGTAGCTTGAGGGGGATCTTGTGGGGGGGAAAATATAAAAACTTTAAGCCTTTATAAGACGATGAGTTTTTCTAACATTCTTCTCTCTCTCTCTATCTTTAATCCCATTTCAGGCAATATACGACATGCTTGGTGCGTGTTCGTCGAACAAACCGGCCGACTCGGCGGAAGAGCGTGCGAAAAATATTTTCGCCAAAATGGACGAAAATAACGACGGCCAGCTGACGCAGGACGAGTTCCTCAAGGGTTGCCTGCAGGACGAAGAACTTTCCAAGATGCTGGCACCTTAAGCCGCCACGGCGTCAGTCGGCGCCAGCGGTGGCTACCCAAGCAACCAACCAAACTAACCATTGCCATATTGATTGCACACATACACATCGTACGATCACACATACACACCCAGCCACACACACACGTACACAAATCCTAGCACAAACATGGCGCGTTTGCGAATGGGCCCAGCCCTCGGGGTAGCGAAGCGAATTTTTTGAACGAATTAAACAAAGCGCGGAGACGGAAAATTATTGCTATAAATGCACGGACACGGAGCGGCGAGTTAAGGGAACGAGCAGAGCATAATTTAAAGATGGAGCACTACATATATATATATATATTATATACATGATATATTTAGCGGAAGAAAACAGAGCAACACTAGGGAAGCGTAACAATCGAACATCATCCACATGATAGAAACCGGCGATAGGCGTCGCTTAGCGTCCAAAAACCTCCCTGTTGTCCTCTTGCCGGTCTGACCCCACGGCATTGGGGTCACCGTCACTCTATTTTGCGTACTTTGCCTTCCTCCCTCTGCCCCGTGCCCTCTTAATGCTGCTGCGATCGTGCGCCCTCAGCGGCGAGCCACCTACTAATGCTATTTAGACGCAAAGCGACGAAAAGATGAACTTTATCTGCACACAATCTGATTCCTTAAACACCTACCTAGCATGTAACCTCAGCGAAAGGGGAGATAGAGGGAGAGCTAATATGAAATCCGCACGGGTAACGACAGGGAGTACAGCGAGAGACCGACAGACACACAGGAAGAACCCTATTTGTCCTGCCGTCGTTGCGAAAATTTAATATGCTATTGATGAGGATGTAAGACAACCTTTAGGGAATTTGTATCGCGCGTACCAATTTAGCTGTAATCAACTGTAACTGTCCTGCCAAGGCGCGCAACCAGTACACCAGCACCACCCTGCTGACACACTGACGTGACACTAATTTGCAACCTAAAATGGCGTACCGCGCGACGTACGGGGCCCATCATAACAGGGACGAACGGGGGGGGCCCTTACCAGAGAGCTTCAGGGGTGTGTGGTGAAGGCTTTTCTTCTGATGAACAAAGTTCTGTTTTTCAACGCGTCTCCGAAGTGGCTCCTCGAAAATGTCTTAATTGTACACTCGCTCGCGTACCGGGCACGGACATCTGGACAGGCCGAGGACTGCCGCCTCCCATACGACCGCTAAGCTGCTTATCAGAGCGCAACGTGACGATAATCACGGTATTAGTTGGTAATCAGCAATGGCAACGAAACTCGAACGGCCAAGATAAACGCGGGAATGGAAAAAAAATCCATGACAGATGCCTTTTTTCTGGTCATTTTGGGCGTTCTGGGCGTTAATTGCAAAAGAAGTAGCCAAGTAGTAAACATGACAGTTGCTGTAACCACATCCACAACCGGAAGAAAACATTCTTCTTCGGAGGAGGACGATGACTTACACTTACAACCGAACGGCAAGCGGAACACCAATGGAACTCCGTTGTTCGGAGACTGGGTGTTGGCTGACATGCTGATTGCAGAAAAAAACACAAAAATGTTTCCCTCTTTTTCCTATTCAAACGTTTTTGCGACGAACAAAAAACAGAAAATCCAAACCCAAAGAGGACTCGCTTGGCGCTTCATTTTCTGCCTTCCGGCGGGGAGCACTTTTCGTTTTTCCATCGCCCAGTATCGTTCGGAGCGAAGGAGTGAAACGGACTGGGCTTTTTGCGCACAATCTTTCTCATCAACGGTCTCCAACATACATATTTATGCGTCGCGTCTATGTCTGTTTCTATGAATATATCATATTTTATTGTTAAATTCGCCACTCTGTAGACTGCGGCGCAAGTCTCGTTCTGGTTCCGAGCTGCACATTTGCAAGCCAATTCACTATGCCTTCCATTCGCACGGAAGAAGTTTCCTTTATCAGACCTCTAATAATTTTAAGACGGCACTTCATTTTCGGTTTGCCCATTGCTGCTTATTCGAATAAGCAAATTGCGGATTAGTAAATCATTCGAAGCCTTAGTTCTCATAAGGATAATTACGTCAATAAAAAAGAAACCCAAACCTTGATCATGACCCGCTGGAAATAAATCATCGCGCGGCCGAGAGCTTTTTCGTGGCAGCGGTGGGTTGGTACATTAACGGTTGTGAATCAGCAACTTTGCCACCACCGACTCCGTAGTCACCGGAAAAACAAAAATCGATGGGAAAAATGATAAAAAGTCATTTACTTTTTAATTTCGTCATGATGAAACCGCGGAGAGGAAAGACTATCGTATTAGCAAACGCAAATAAAGCGGAAAGAGCTTGAGCATTTCTTGCCCGTTTCATCGATAATCCGATTACTGCTGCCCCCCTTTAATAATGGCGTGCCGCCGCAGCCCAGTTGGTCGTGAACGATGATGGGGGGGTGTGTGTAACCTCTGGGACCTCTCTCTAGGCCCCCTCGACCACTTTCGGTATCTGGTTATACAACTTACCCCCTACTTAACGAGCCTCGGCCAAGCGAGCCACGCGCCATCATGATTGACATGACCGGTATTGAGTGGTCGGTAAGCGAAAAAAAAAACAACCGTCGGTTGTGGGCCGGACGAAGCGGAAACTGATCGCTACAGTGCTGATTCGACATAAGCCATTTCGTGACCGTGACTTTCTTCTTTTCACCCATGGACAGGACAGGAACGCAGCGCTCTCGGGCAGCGGTCACCCCGCCCGTCCGTGTCGGTGGCCCCATCGCCGAGCGGTACGCCAGTACGCCCATTAACAGAATGCGTGTGTCGACGTTTTCCGGTGTACATATTCTTTCCAGCATTTCAATTTTCTAGTCGTTGCTAGCAAATATTCGGACGAGAGAAAGCACGCGTTGTTACGGCGGCGTGGCAACGCCGTGTCCGCTGACCTCTGATATATAATGTATATTTTTTGTTTCATTTTTCCGCATTGCTAACACAATCCGTTTCCGGCGCGCACGCAGTGCGTGCGTCTTTTCTACCATTTTGTAATGTACATTACACCTGTCAGATACAAAGCAAACAAAACAGTGATGGGTGGGATGGAAAATTTAAACTCTCTTCAATGTTGAAATGAAACGTTTCTTCAATTTCTCGGTGTAAACGTAAAGCACATAAAAAGCGATGTGAAAAAGTGGTATAGATAATGAAAAACGAATAGATAAGCAAGTAGCGGTTGCGCAGTAACGCAAAAACCAAACAAAAGTGAGTCAATGGAACGGAACAGAACACAGGACAATGGCCAACTACGGATGAAGGGGGGGATACGATGACAGAATATGAATCCACAGGTAGTAAACCACATCTCACCACATCTCCGTACCGCGGAGCACTTCGGCTAAACCACGTATTTATATGCCAACAATTACAGACCCAACACGGATGCGAGCGGATAGGTTTGCGCCGTGGTGAAATATTGCTAAACAAACCTCTAGCGAAACGTGTTGAACAGCAACATTGCACTTGAAACACACGAAAGTAAAGGCAAAGTGGCTATGCGAAGGAAGCAGAATACATTCACCACACAACCACAACTAGATGTCAAATTCGAGAACAAACAAACCAAACAACTCATCATAATTAACGAGAAAGGAAGAGAAGCAACCAAAAAAAATAAGAATACATTTCTGCACAAGTTTAACTGGTGTCTAACTAGCACAAAACAGAAATATAAAATGTGACCCTCCGCGACAAGCGAAACACACGTCCCACGTTTTCCACTGAGCGCCGCACACCCACGAGCCTGAACTACGCCCCGTAATCGCCCGATCCCCCGGCAACCCCAGTACGCGATATGTTGTTAGGACGACCGGAGCGTACACACTCCAGTCAAGCCGCTTGGCCGGGTGCTGCATCCCGGGCAAGCCAAACGCCGGCCGGCGCCGAGATAGAATAGAAAGCTATAGAGACAGACAGAACGGGCGGATATTCGGGTAGTGTGTGCTGCACCATTACTAGCGCTAAACTAGCTCCGTTCCGCCGAAACACAGCCTAATGTTACATTTTCCCAAACTCAAACAACAACCGCTATTTTAGGGCGCTCCTAGATGTGTGCGACCAAAAATCATTCCGACGAGACAACTGGAAGAGTTACATTTAAACGTAAACGCAAAACACTAAGCAAAGCCTGCTTAACCTGTGTAAGGAAATGTTTTCCTCAAATGGCGCGCTGCGTTGTTGGATGCCTACACCACTCTACGGTTACTTTGTTGTAGTTTTTAAACACTCTCTGAACGAAACACAGCCTACTACTGTCAGCTTACTGTCAGCCATTAGAGCCTTGTCCTTCTCTCCCTAATAGCAGGTTTCTACTTGTTTTCACGCGGTATATATTAAATATGTTTTTACAATAAAACGAACCAGTCATCCGGAAAGATATTGAAACAGCAAACGTTTCCCCCCTTTTTCCACAGCATATTTCACCGTTAAATCGTGTGTATTGAACGGGCCGAAGTCGGACGTAGTGGGATTCGTATTTTTTTCCAACCACCCTCCGATAGGGTTCACCATTTTCACCTCCTTTATGCCATTCTGCGGCACCACTTATGTGCCACATGGGTTCGCCAGAACCATCGCTGTCACCTGTCACTCACCCATTATTCTTCCGCCCACAGAGAGAGAGAGAGAGAGCACGCATCCCGCTAATGGAAACCATTCCTCACGAGTCGCACTCGAAACACGAGGAGGACATGTTCCAACAGAGCCAGTAAATACGAGTCAATACACACATAGACACACACTCACTCAATATTAACGAAACTTTTGAAAATTCCGTGCTTTATTACCGAAAAACAAAGAGCGATAAAAAATGAGAAAAACACCAAAAAAATCGAGAGCGTGAGGTCGGAGTCAAACGGCAGCATGAGATGAGAGAACAAACAAACAAACAAACAAACAAAAAAACAGAAAATTAAACCGTGGAACGGTGGAAGCCCCCACGGGTAAGTAAGCGAAATCAAATAAATGATAGTGTTGTGTGTCCTCCCTTTGCAGAACCAGAACGAACCGCACACGACGAACGCAAACAAACACGCAAAACATGAAGCAAAACATACCAATGAACAAACAAACAAACAAACAAACAAACGTACGAACGAACGAAGCGAAGCGGGCGCAAAGTGGACATCATCCGACTGTTTATGGCTTATGAAGAGAAATACATGTAGTCACTACCGAATGACAATCTGTTGGCGTGTTCTGTCTGTCGTCGGTCGCCATCTATGTCCGGTGTTGGTTCCCTCTCTCGCTCCCACTCATCACGGGACCCACAACGGCGTGGGCAGGGAAAGTAATTGATTTTTAAAAACCTACAATGGCGCGCGCACCATCGCCACTGGGAGTTGTGGTGGACTACGCCGGGACTTCCCGGCACTGGTCATTAGCCATTGATTGCAACCGGCACTCGACCGGGGGTTCTCCGTGTAGCAATGGAAATTGAATTTCAACTGCACTAAGGCAGCCCTTCAGCACGATTGAGCCTGTGGGCCCGCTAAAGATAGCTTGTCTTGTCCGGTGAAAATGGCAGGAAGTGTGCTGCCAGCGAGCGAACGAGTGGTAGTGTCCCGTACGTCCGCCCGGTGGGGATGGCTGGTGTAGATTCAATTAACCTACACCAGCGAGCCAGCGAGCCATCCATCTGGGGCTCTCGCGGGACTCTCTGAAACAATCCGGGTGACCGGGAACGGGAACGAAGAGGCCGTCGTCAGCGCTTTCCTTCGGGTGCCTCCGGTGCCTCCGGATGCGACATCCGATCCCTTATCGGGCCAAAGTGTCCAAGTCTCTCTTTAAATTGGCATACAAAATAAGGACACGCGCGAGGCTCACTCGGGACACGAGCAAGGTCATTGTTGGGCACACTTTCTTCGTTTATTAAATTATGCGGTTCGCCCTGCTTGAATGCTGCGTCAGATGACAGGCTTTAAGTCTTTGTAGCATTATTATTTTAATATTGCTTTGGAAATGGCCTTTCGCAAAACTTATTTGTGTGTGCCAAGGGTGACGTAACGTCTTTCGCCGGAATCGTTCCACTTTGCCACTTTAACAAAGATCAATCTTTCCAGTGAAGTGGCACTCTTCACCTAGCCTATAAAACCGGGGCCCGGGTCTCATAATTTAGCAACGTATCAGATGCAATAAGCGGTCATAAATTATTCATCACCAGCCTCGGTGTGAGATTCGGCCCGGGGTCCCTCGGTCGTTCGCTGTTTTGGGGCCCCTTCGTGTGTGATGAAAGAAAAATATTCGTCTCTTAGTTCGGCTTCGTTTTTTTTTTTTTTTATTTGAGAGGGGGCATAATCGCTGGGCTCCGTCCGGAAATGATCCGTCTGCAGATGGATTACTGCACACTGCGCGAAGTCTTCTCTCGGGACCCCAAACGGAACGTTTCGCCTGGCGGGCGCTTCGGCAAGTAATGAACGCAGAATGCGGTATTCGGGAAAGTCGCGGGAAACAATGGATAACGCACGAAGGAAAAGTGTAATCGGACCGACGGCAGGGAAACCATCGCCACAATGGCAATAGAATGGCTAAGAATAGGAACTCAGATTCCGTTACTTACTTTATCTCTTTCTCTCTCTCTCTCTTTTCCTTTTGCCGCCGATGGCTGCCCTAATGGTCCTAAAAATGGTCCTGGAAATGATTGTGCGGATCCAGCAGAAGAGCAGCGAGCAACAGGAGCCCGTTTGCCCGGGCCAGTAGCCAGCAGAGTGGAGCCAAATTGACTTCACATCCGCATGCTTGATAATCTAAACGAAATTGGATCGCGAACCGGCACCACCGCAACCTCGACGCCTCGTGCCTCGTGCTGCTGCTGAAGGCACCGGACGAGCACCGCCACCAAATCGCATTACTCGCTTCTAATTAAGAAATTGAAAAGTGTAACTGCCGCCAGGGCGAGCGGAAAGAGCCCGCCGGAGAGGACGAGCAAACAATATCAGGGACCTCGAGCAACGCCACGCACACCGCACAAACAGATTTGCCGGGCACAGTAGCCCCACTTCCCTCCAATCATTAGCCAGCAGCATCGGCGCCGTGCGCGCAAAATTGGCCACTAGCGCTCATTTCGCAGCCTCGAGTCTACGGTCCACCGCTCCCCTTCGCACACACAGCATGGGCAAGCAGAACAGTAAGCTGAAGCCGGAGGTGCTGGAGGATCTGAAGCAGAACACAGAATTCTCAGGTCAGTATCGGAGCGGGGCGGGCGTGTGGCGTCAAGTGGGTGTGTTTTGACCTTCTTTTCCAGCACAAACATTATCATTATTCATTGGAAAGGCGATGGAAAGATGGTATACTCCAAACACAACTCTCCGAGTCCTCCAAGATGTCGTCGGTTCCCGACCAGTCCACTGAAAGCATTAAAACATGCGAGCATTCGTTTTTTTTTTTTTTTGCTGCCTGCTGGTTGCGAATGGCGAAGTGGAAGCTGCCACGGCAAAAGTCAAAGTTGAGATGGAACAACGCGGAATGATAAGAGCACCACCATCATCATCATCATCATCAGCATAAAAAGCACGACAAATTCCGTGCGACTTCCAGAGACAGCCCGGAACGAATGTTGTTATTTAATTGCAAAATGTAATTACCTCCCCGCAGTGGCTCTGGTGGAGTTCACTTCCTTCGGTGGTGGTCGGTGGCTTTCATCACTCGGAGAAGATCTCCCGGTGAACGTTGTTACACCGGGGCCAACTCTGGACCGGGTCCGTGTTGGCACTAATTTCGCTGGCTGCACCAGATTGCATCCGAATAGAGGCAGCGGCACACAGGGGACGCGAATCATAAGCTACTCTCTGTGGCTGTGGAGGTACTTCAAAGCTAACGGAGGGTCTCAAAAGGATTTACTTTAAGCGTGACACCTGTCTTCCCCTTCTGTTTACGTCCACCGGGAAACCTATCATCGTGAAGTTAGCCTTTTGATGCGAAATTGAAACCCTACCGATCCCGGGCGGCCCCGATCCACCGGAAATTCATTCAAACCCCCCAACCGATGACATTATGCGCGCGCGCGCGATATGGTATGATAGAAAACTCTCGCTTCCGCTCGCCGTCCATCCGCTTCCGGCCAGCCACTCGGTGTCCGGCCTCCGTAGCGTCATCGTCTTCAATCAAATAAATCCAGTTTCCGGTGTTACAGCGTGTAACCCCGCCCGGAAAGGTGACCTTCGTGGGGGTCCCATCCCATGAGAAACGCACTACCGGAAGGTGTCGAAAAAGCACAATAGAAACCGGGTAACCACACAAACGCACGCGCGGCGACTTGAAAGGTGGAGAACCGATCATCAATCACGGCCCCCGGGAAGTCCGGCATCCTGTGGGGCGACCTTCATACGGTTCTGGTGGCTCGCCTTTCTGCGATCCTCTTTTGGCGACGACGACGTTCCGACGTTCATTAAATCGAGCCCTTCGAGACGAGCGTCGCAATAAAAGTTGCGGGGGGCGCTTTGGTACGCGTCCGCTGTCCACACGGTTAACCGAGGCGAACCATCGAGTGAACATTCCGGCACCATTCGGTGACTGATTATTACATTCCTTGAGGGCCAAGGCGCTGAGTAATGAAAAGATGGGCCTCGTTTTTGGAGTGCACGTCATTCGGGTTCACGGTTCGTCGCGAATATTCGTTACGCGTTATTACGAGCCCTCGGATGGCCAATTTATTGCGAAGGCCAATCATTTGATGGTGGCTTCGGGGTATTGGGCGATTTTCTGGTATCGGTTATGGATTAACGTGCGATTGCGAGTGGCTATTGGGTCCGTCAATCAACATAGTTCCCGCAAACGTTGGCCATTACCATTTAACGATAGCCCCGTCAGCAAACGCTATCAACAGAGACCTTATTTTGGGCAAGGTAATCAATTAATCTGCCCAAAGGGTGCCCAATAAGCCACACGACAAAGGACTATAGGTTCCTATAACCTCAATCTTTTGCCGATTCACCAGACACTTCCACAGCGTCTATAGGAGTTAAATCCTCACACTGTTTCGATTCACCAACAGGCAACATGTTTTACTCCGCATTGTCGTTGGCACCTCCAAGCGGACACCGGAGCCCGGTACGTGCAACACGTGCCGGGTCTTTCGATCGCCCACAATGCCAATCGATGGCGCTACGAGCCCGTGAGCCGAAATGAATACTAACGATAAAATGTGCTCCAATCTCCGAAGGTGCCACCTAATTAGGTGTCGTTCTGAGAGCCCCCGAAGCCAACCACCAACTCGAGGCAGCAGCATCATCTCCGAATCGGGCCTTCCTATTTTCCGATCCCCGTTTCCACACGAAGAAAACCGGTGTGGCGGGTACAATTACGCCTGTCGATCCGGCAGATGGCCGAAAGGCGGACGAACCTTTCTTCGAGTGCTTCGTTGCGAAAACAACCGAATTACAACAATCTCCTCAGCTCTACGCCAGCGGTCGTTTTCTCTCCCGCCCGGAAGGGAAATTAATGAATCTCCGCGGGAGATGGCGGGAGAGTTTTCCGGGGGATCGAAAAGGGGCCGCCATAAAACACGGGAATAAATCACGGCCCTTGGATCCATTTTTCTTTCACCGTTGGCCGGGAGCGGCGGGCTGCGCTATCGCCACTTTGGTGGCTCATTTTTCACTTCGCCGCTCCGGTCTGGTTCCCGGGCCGGTGTGTGAAAGGTCCGCGCTAATTTGCCGTTTGTTTGCCGGATTTCGTGGGCCCAAAATTCGTTTTAAATTATGTGTTGAGTGTGGCCAGAAAAAAAAACACCACGTGAAAGGGTTACTCTCGAGGGAAGGACCACCGGCCGGTGCACTCGGTGTGAGTGGGTTAACATTTTTCAGTGCATGTCAAGGGGCTTGGTCGTTGCGTGCTGTGAATGGCAATCGCGTGTCGAGCTGAGCCCGGTCCGACTCCGGGGCTCACGTATCCTGCTCGTATTTTCCGAACGACCGAATGCATATTGAATCCACCCGAGTAGATGGTTTATGCACTCTGGCAAGGCACTGCCCGAGCCACTGGTAGCTTGTGAAAGGTGATCGAAATTGGCAAACGGTAAACGATGCACCACTCGATGTAACTGGTTTAGTGTTGGGTGTTTCCTATTTTTCGCTTTCGATCATTTATTGCCGTTGTAAAAAGAAGTGAATCGTAAAGTCCTGGAAAAAGTTCCCGAAGCAAACAACACTTTCTTCAATGAAACGAAAATACACTCGACAGTTTGCTACTTTCAAAGCAATGTAATTGAATTTCGAAACAAATCTTACGATTCCGGCGAGCTGCCAATACATCTTTCGTGCCGCGACAGCGCCCAACGCAAAGGGCTCTGCACGGTGGAATCTTCCAATTTTGATTACCTAGCGCCAAATTTAATCCCACACCCGGGGGCGATAAATAATGCATAAATTACCGCTACCTCCGGTTAAACCCAACTGAGCTGGAGACCACGCAGCAAACGCCCACTTACCGATCGGTGGATCCAGCTTCCGAGAGGCTCCTTGTTGGCACGCCGCGTATCGGTAACGTATTTATTACCGCTGCCCTCCGATTCGATTACACTCTTCGATCGAGTCGGGTGACCGGTTCGGCTCGCCAGTGAACGGCAAAGCATAATAAAGGAAGGTTTGTCTTGGGGATCCACGCTTGCCTCGCTGTTTGTTTTGCCCTGTGAGTCCTGCCGGTGAGAGCATGTTGTTTTTTCAGTCGGGCAGCGCACGTGGAGCTAAATAAATAATCAAATTCGAAACAATAAATTTCCGCTCGAGCGGGGCAGCGCCACGGATGATACGGTTTCGATTTTGCGCTCTTCGGCGGAATGTGGAGCCAACCGGAAAGGGGCCCGGGCCGCAGAGAGACGCACGGCCCAAGATGGCAGAGGGCGGCCGGCTTGTGAAGCGAAAGCGATTTGCGCTTGGCCCGTTTTAGGCGTTCACCCACTAATTGGAGCTCAACGATGGCGTCGGCCCCGTGGGGCCCATTCTTAATGTCGTTCTGACTGTCAGGGCCCTACAAGAAAACATCCAAAGTGACAGCAGCAGCAGCAGCAGCCACCGCAGTAAGAGAAGAGCAACACAAACACGAAAAATTATATTCAAATTTACGTCAGCCGACGTGACGAGCCAGACGAACGAATCCGAGGGCAGAGGGCTGCTGGCACGATGCCGGCTGACGTAAGGCCGACCCTTACCGCGATTTTTTCCTCCCCTGGTACAGGTCATCGAATTTTCAAATTGTTTTCTCGTCCTCTTTTTTCTCCCCTGCTCACTTCTGTGTGCCCTTCACGTTTAACGCTCCGTTTTGTGTTGGTCTCTCTTTCGCCCAAACAGACGCCGAAATACAGGAATGGTACAAAGGCTTCCTGAAAGACTGCCCCAGCGGTCATCTGTCGGTGGAGGAGTTTAAGAAAATTTATGGTAATTTCTTCCCCTACGGCGACGCCAGCAAGGTAAGTCCATTTATGCCCATTTCCGGTCGTCCGCACTGGCACTACCGAACGATCGAAACAGAACGAGGGAGAGAGAGAGAGAGAGAGAGAAAGGTGTCGTTGAGCTGCCGTGTCGTCGTCGTCGTCGTGGCTCCATGAAATATGTAAAGCCCTAGCTAGCCAACATTAGCAGTGATGATGATTGTTGCTCGTGTTTCGCTGCACAAAACCGAAACTTGGGCCATGGGCAGTGTTGCCCAGAATAGAGTCGGGGCCAGTGCGCATGGATGTTGTTTCAAATTTAATCAAACTTTTTACCGGCCTTCAGCGAACGCTCTGGACGCTTTGGTCTTGGAACAGATAAACAGCTTCACCCGCCCGTGAGATGATTTATACGGAACTCCGAACACTCCGGCCGGTGGTGTTGGCAACTTCAAATGGGCGCTTAATTCGCCGAGCGTCGAGTACTGCACTTGCTCGTTCGCCACCGACAAACGAACGCGTCGGCAACGTAATTAGCTCCCTCAGCTGCCGTAGCTTTTCAGGCGTAACTTTAAATTAAATTGTATTTCCAAATAAACTCTATAGAATACGTTGCAGCAGTGTGCCTAATTCGTTGGCCCGTGTTGGGGCACCCCGAACCTTTCGCGCTGGATCGCGATGAGGTTCGGGGACGTTGGCGTAACGCTCACAAGAATCATTTACCTTAACCGTTAGGGTTTGTTAAATGTTTATTCTAGATCAACCATGCCTATTTAAAGCTGAAATCTACTCAACTCATTGGCACATTTGCTGCTGCCGATGGAGACGCCTGGTAGTTTGTGAAGCACCATCGAACGTGGAGCTAATGCGACAAACTAGCTCTTCATTCGTTTGGGAGCCTTTGGAAAGTAGCTCCACTTCGCAGCATTCTGAATAGAAATATCCAGCTTCAAAACAACTACCATAAGAGGCCCTTTCTTTCGCTAATCGCGTCTCGATGGCCACCCTACGTTTGATTGCTCGAAATCCTCTACCAACTACCGACCGAATATTTTGGGAACAAAATGGAAACGCAGAAACCGGAATCGGAAAATATTATCGTCCATCAATCACTTTCAACCCTCGCCCCATCGGCTACGGCCCGCCAATCGGTCAGCTTTCGATTCCTTGCCACGGATTTGCTTTTTATTTTCTGTCGCCATGCTGACGATTCCGTTCCGGTCCGGTGCCGGCCGTACCTTGCGTGGCTCCCTCGTAGGCTTAGGCAGGCAAGTTGGCTCATCTCAGACCACCAATACACAGAAACGGCAGCAAAACTCCCATAAATCGGGTTGGTCATAGGTCAACGAATTTCCGTGCCGTGAACTTTGGTTTCGGTTGTTACGGCTTCAAGGCTACCGTAATTTGTGGCGACACGCACTGTTGCCTTGCCCGTTGCCGTCAATTTCTGCTGGAGGCCGTTTTCGCGTAGCCTGCGGTGTTTACCCTGTGGGGCGCATGGGCTCGGTTATGCGAAAAGTTTCCGATGGTCGATGAAATATTGTATCCCGCCAAATTGACGATAATTGCAGGAGTAATGATGATTGATTGGCAACCGTAGCTCTCACAAGTGTGTCTGCCTGTTCCGTTTCGTTTGTATTTCATATGTGCCTGCCCCTTCGGCTTGGACCACGAATCTGACCCCATCGCTCCCACCGAAACGCACAGTTTGCCGAGCACGTGTTCCGAACGTTCGATGCGAACGGTGACGGTACGATCGACTTCCGGGAGTTCCTGTGCGCGCTCAGCGTTACCTCGCGCGGCAAGTTGGAGCAGAAGCTGAAGTGGGCGTTCTCGATGTACGATCTGGACGGTAATGGATACATCTCCCGCCAGGAAATGCTGGAAATTGTCACCGTAAGTCACGGGGTGCACCGAAAAGGACGCCTCACGGCGGCACTGTGGTTCATGCGCTCAACAACTTTTGCCTTTTTTCTCGTTTCATTTCGCGTCCTGCGGTCGGCGGTCGGTCGGCCCGGTGCAGGCTATCTACAAAATGGTCGGCTCTGTGATGAAAATGCCCGAGGACGAGAGTACGCCCGAGAAGCGAACGGATAAAATCTTCCGCCAGATGGACCGCAACAAGGACGGCAAGCTGAGCCTCGAAGAGTTCATTGAGGGTGCGAAAAGCGATCCGTCGATCGTGCGGCTGTTGCAATGTGATCCGCAGGCGCAGTGAGCAATTCCATGCAAATGAAACACACGCAACCGCCACTCGAAACACACAAACCGTCTGCTGCGGGAGGGAGCAGGCGAAAATACACGAAGAAGAAACAAACAAACCAACAAACCACTAAACAGCAACTGCTACAAAACCACTTGACCCACTTGAACGAACACTTGATGAATACAAATCAACACAGAACAATACAGCAACAACAAACAAAAAGCAAACAAACAAAATTAACAACGTATAGAGAGAAACAAAACAAATATATATACAAATATATGAATATACTTATATTTTTTCCTTTAGACACTCAAACTTAAATTAAAAACATCTTTAAACGTAAGAGTTGATAAAAAACATTAAAAACAAAGCATCACGCAACACTAGCTGAGACATGAAAATTAGCTAAACTTCATTAAAAATCTTTCAAACGTTTTAAAGTATGTAAATTGGAAGCGGGCGGTGTAAAAGTAATTCTACCAAAAGGCACACGGCGCCTCCCCGTTACGCGCGCGGGTGTAACTGTTTGCTGAGCTAGTCAAACAGACAGCTACACCGTCCGGTCCCGGTCCGGTCGTGCGTTTGCGTTTAGCGACGGACTTACAGCACTACGGACTAGGAACGAAAACACAAAAGAAAAAAAAACATAGTTAATCGGGTCATCTTTCTCTCTTCGTTCGTTCGAATCGAATGCTGACGCGGGACGCGGGGACGCGGACATGTGAGCGTCATTAGGTGTAACTGTTTAAAATTGAACAAACCAGAACCTAGTAAACATTATAAACGACTGTGAAACGACGTGCGTTGCACTGCAGAGACCCCAAAACCAATCATTCGCGCACGCACACATACACTCACCAAAAACGTAAACGAAGAAGCAAAGAGGGAACTTAACTTGCTAAGCGTCTTAAAAAATGTGTAAATAGGAGTTTAGTTTGTGTGTGTTTTTTTTTTCGGTTCCTATCTTTTTTCACATCATTTAACCATCTTACTGTAAACGTTCCCGTAAGGACAGAATTTTTACGGTAAAAATTTCACCTTCACTTTGGTTATCGTTCGTTGAATATCATGCTTTGTTTGTTTCGTTGTTTGTTTGTCGTTGCATTGCGTTGTCCATCGGCCATCGACTAGCATCGATTAGTTTTCAATTCCTAAACTAGTTTTTAGTTGCTGCATCCCACACGCGTCTCGTGATGGCTTCATCCCAGTCTTATTTCGTTCGTTCTACAACTATTCAGTTGTCAGTCTATGGTTGATCGCGCCATTTGAATTGAGCTACTGCCGGAAGCGCGATGCAAGAACTGAGCCCTGCGGTGCACGCGGACGGCGGTTTTTGCTCCAGAAAATCGCCACCCATTCGTGCGCCGCTGGGTACCACTCTTCCGGCCGGTCGCAAGGCTGGACTGGGCTCATTTGATACTGTAATCTGTGATTTGTAAGGAATTTGCTTATTCACTTAGTCCATCAATTGGCACCGTCAGTCCCGTCAGTTTCAGTGTCAAACCATGGGGCCATTTGGGGCACGGTAACACACAGGTCCAGCTCAGTTCAATTCAAACGACCGATCAGTACCTAAGTAGGCAACATTTACACCACACCACACAAACACAACCAAAACACACGCGTGTGTTGGCTCTTTTCGGGGCACGGCGAAAGGGACAACACACCCACACACGATCAGTAACACCTGACCAAACTGAGAATGGAATTTTTCGCTGCCTCCGCGACCTCACATCGCTAACTTGCTAGCAGAATAGACTACGAGACTGCTCCCATAGCAACCGTAACTGCGGAGAGCGAACTGATTGTCGGAGACACAGAAGGCCCTGTGGGCGCGGCTTGGAGCATGGAAAGTTCGACAAAGAATCCTGCGCAAGGCGAAACCTCAGCAGCAACCTCGTTGAGTGTACCGTGAGGCCGAAACGATCGCAAGCAGTGAGGCATCGTCAACGCTATAATGGAATTGAGTATAGAGCGTTCTTATTTAATATGATTTTGATTTGGTAGTTTATTCCACACCCGTCCTACACAACAAACCTTACTCACCGAACACCACTCTTTGCACTGGCTGGCAAAGGGTCACCACAAACGACCGACACGTCATTTGCCGACCTAAACAGATCTTCCGTTGGTGTGCGGGTTGGAAACGTAGCTTGACAGTAACTAGTAACCGCCACTCAACCATACCAACCATCCAGTTCAGACGATGACGAACTGTTCCGTGAGAACCTAGGGTATCACAGTACGCAAAGTATTTTTGCACACTTCCGCCGTGTATCCGCGTAACGGCTTCCGATATCCAACAATGTTGAGCGCAACGGGTGGAATAGTGCGACAGAAATCATCATCACAACTTATTTATTACTTTTACCGATCAGAATATTCACACAATTGTTTGCTTCCTTATGCTTGCTTATTGTGTATTACTCATTGTGCACCACAAGCGGACGCCCCGCGTGGTCCAATGGGCCACATCTGAAACTTATTTATATTGTAGTCGAAAACCATGGACCATGGAAAATGCCATGATATAGTTTTGTCCCTTAAACCATGCGTTCGCGTAGCTTTATTATTATTGTTCGATTTCCGTACCGTCTCAGTGAAAGGATGTGAATGTGTTTTGTTTTGCCTTTTGTTTGTTATTTTAGCTTCGCTAACAGTTGTGTACGCCCCCATCCTTTGCGCGCGTGGTCATAGTTAATACACAGCGATTTCAAACCCAGCGGTCAAAAGACTTCCTGTGACACCGAAAGCCGATAAGATTTGATTAAAATGCTTTGCTTCCCGCGATAGGCAAAGGCATACACAACCGCAGGAGGACAGGTATCGAATTTATCGACGCATAATCTCTACAATTGGATATTTGCCTAAGAATTTTTAAGGTGACCAGAAACGAACTACATAAAAACTATCTCTCTCTATACTAGTCCCCTTCTTTCTTGCTGATTGAACACTTTGACTATTTAGTGTGTTTTTGGATGATTCTTTCAACACCCAACCTTTGAAAGACGACAGCGACTAGAGAGTGTACCGCCCGTGCTGTGGGGAAAGAATGGCCCGGTTTGGCCCGAAAGAAGAAGAAAACGAGCGTCAAAAAAGGGTAACAATTCAAACAAACATTGAAAAAAATACGATCATTCTTACGGTTAATATTGCGAATATCGTGTCGAGTTTTTGATAT
The DNA here is from genome assembly GCF_943735745.2 of Anopheles bellator. NCBI lineage: Eukaryota > Metazoa > Arthropoda > Insecta > Diptera > Culicidae > Anopheles > Anopheles bellator. Next base: position 47,078,174 of record NC_071285.1, on the reverse strand, counting down.
AAGTTTGTACAGTCTTTTGAGTATATATTAAAACTTTTTATTTTATTTAAGCCGGCCCCCGTGAGTTTTGTTTTACTCTCCAGCAATTGGTGTGCGCCATATTTTTATTGAATTGTTTCGGTTTTTCTTTCGTTTGCGTCGGATGAACACACGGTGAAAGAAATTATGATTGTGACATTTTCTGCGCTTTTATTATTTGTGGCAAAGCATTGCATCTCAGCTCGTTGAGCACCCATGATCATTCATGACCGTCGAACGCGTGACCAAACACTTACACCTACTAACGGCATTTGTCCACCATGACCTACGGTATAGACTTTTGATCCAACAACCATCCAACCGGTACACATCACACCAGAGTTTGCATTTGAAAATCGCCATTTTAAGGATAAGGATGCGTGGATACGGTGAACAAACGGCGAACGGGGTTCTCGCCACCTATTAACCTTTTAGCTAAAAAGTACTCCACTAAAAATTACGTTCCTCTAGTTAGACTATTAATTGATCTATTCTTACAATCTGAGCAATTACTACCTATTTCTCTCTTCCAACCGAGTGTACTGTTACGAGAATGAGCATTTGAAAATTTGAAATACATACATTTACGTAGAGCTTTTAAAAACATAACACATAACATATCGAACGTACGCGTACCACATGATGTGTTTGGCGCGAGTGTTGTACTTCTCTTCATTAAACCGTAAAACCCAATTCCGATTCCACAGCCACAGATTGTGTGGCCATTTACGGAGCCCAGCTTCCCGGTGCTGCGCGCTGCCTTCCAAACGGCACTCGTTTCGGTTTTTATGCCTCCCCCTCCGGCGGAAATCGGATTGGCCTTGAAATGGCTCACACTACATCCTGGTTCAAAATGGCCATCGAGGGGCCCTACCATTATGTCCTGTCAGCTGCAGCAGCATCCAATAGCAATCAGGCAAGGACTGCCACAAACCACATGATCTGATACACGAACGCACACGTAACACAATAAACTTCCTTTTCCCCGAACGACCATTAGTCTTGAAGGCGTCTTTAACTTTTATTTTTTCTTTTTGAGACCACTGTCTCGGACTGCCGGTGGGCTGCCGATTGCTAATAAAATAAGACAACCGTTGAATTGAATGTACCTCCAGATAAGGCAGTTGTTTAATCGCTACAAGTTAGGCTAAGCGAACTCAAAGGCGACGCGCGCCACCAAGGTGCCGGCGGAAGTCGGCGGCCGGCTAGCGATTATGTTCATTATATATTAGGCATTAAGGGATGAAGAAGGGGCGTGATCTCGGCAGTTTTTGGCACCGGCACCGATCCGTGGAAATCATATTACTAACAAAGCAAATAACATTACAAAACGAACATTATTACGACCGATCGAAAGCATCATTCTGGAGCGGTATTCACGTTTTTGGAGACAGTATAGAACGAAAATTGAAAAAGTGATTGCACAGAAGGATCTATCAGAAGGCTGCTTGGGGTGATCGATCGACCGATCGAACAGCAAACAAAGCTCGCGCCAAGTAAAGCACAGGTAAAACCCACAAGAGGATCATTAATCTGTATATTGATGTGCTTGTCGCGGTGTCGCCACGGAAACAAGTAACGGAAATCCACTTTACACACCGATCTGCCGGACACACGAACTTGGAAGCCATCCGTCTTTGAGAGGATCAACGTGTACCACTTAGATAGTATTTTGGAAGTAACGTTAGAGGTAACGCAGAGGATAGCAAGTGTTTAACGATGCGAAACGCAACTGAGCCCTCTGAGTCGAAGGAACCAAGCGGAAAGATATCATTGAAATGGTCACAACAACTACCTGATTTACTCATCGCCGCTGTCGCCATCTAATCACCGTACTAGCCCCCTGTTCACGACCCTTCCAGCCCGCGCGCTTACAGTGGGCTTATGAATTGACAAACAATGTAGCCAACCGAACAGTAATGGTAATTTTCTTCAAAATTTTATTTCAAACGATTCCATATTAAGGTAACTTCTTTCGAAAAAAATACAAACACAATTTTAACCGTGAACAAGAACACTTAATAGTCTCGCTCACTTTCTCTTTCTCTCTCTTTCAATAACCGCTTTCTACCGACTAGTGATAGATAGGTGAGAGTTTGAATTTTCGATGTTTGGAACCGATCAAATCAGGTAGATAATTCATGGTAAACATTTTTGAGCGGGCACACCCGTTCTGCGAAGGAAGGAACCATTCTTTTAACCATACGCGAATGAACTAAACATAGTTACAGATCGGTGGTCAGCACGTCGGATCGCTGCATTTCGCTGTTCAAAGGATTCGATTGTCTCCTCTCATTCCATCACTAACATTGTAGAGAGACGCTTTGACGTTCCGCTGCATGCGTGAAAGAGACAGAAAGAGAACACGCGGGAACCGTTTGAATTAATCCACTTTCACCTATTTTGACGCCCCAATGGTGATCTCTCAGGCAGGCACCGCAAAGTCCTTGCGGCCCCATCGTTTTAATCCGATAATCCACGATTGATGCACAGGCTCATTTTAGCACAACACCGTTTTAACCTCGTTCTCGATTTATTGTTGTTGTACACACTCTTACAAGTATAGTCAAGCATGATCCTTGTTCGGAACAAGAAGAGAGAGAGAGAGAGAGAGAGATTAATGTTAACCTGGGTCAGAAACACAAAGACACAAATCAAACGATTCTTGTTTTTCCCCCTTTTTGAATCCAAATAAGTGAACGAACGAGTTAACCATTGCGCTTACAGAGTAGTGTACTAACCGACAAACAGATTGAACCTCACTAAATTGGCGCCGGTCGGTTGGCGGTGCGGAAATCGAAATCTACCAGCGACCACGCACGTAAGTGAGCGGGAACCCCTTGGAAGCGAAACAGAAAACGAAAGGAGTACCAACTTTCACATTTACTTGCACAATATCTAAGGCACAGCTCTTCCGAAACTTTTCCACTAAACTCTCTACTAAACTAGCTGATTAACTTAACGCGATGAACAGTTCGAAGTTAAAGTAAAGCGGAAACAGACGGAAACAGTACATGATACAAGTTGTAGCGGGAAAGCAAAGAAACAAACAGAGCAACAACAAAAACAGTAGTATGAAAAAAGTTTACCTAATGCAAACCCGTTTTTAAATCAAGTACTAGACAAACACACTTAAAGAAATCCTTCAATCAACCGGTCGAGGCAGAAAAGTTTAAACGTAATGCAATAACTGAAACCCTAGCTAATTAGCTGTACTTTGAGACCGTTTACTAAGAAAACAGAACCGAGGAACAGCCGCATAATTGATAGGGAACCAATCGCAAGCCACGCAAGAAACCGAAACCCAAACAAGAACAACCCATAACAGTGAACTGCAATAGGGGGCCCAGGTCCGACCTGTGAAGAGAGAGAGAGAGAGAGCTATGTGTCTGTGTCGTTCCTCTACAGGCGAAGGCTTGCCGTGGCCAGCGTGTTTGCCGACGGCCAACGGCCGCGGAAGCGGAAGCACGCAAACATGTAACGGCGATCTTCGCCTTCGCCCACTTCGGGCCAATCCAAACCCATAGACTAGCATCGAAACAAAACAGAAACGCAATAATCCACCCCATTTATAGAAACTGAACTGCGTGCAGGTACTAATACAATTTGAAAGATAGCCTTATTACCGTTATTGTTGGCAGCCCCGCAAGCGTTCCGCCAGTTCCACGCCGTTTGTTGGCCGACAGACAGACGACGGGATCCCGTTGATCTCTTGGCCCTGTTGCTTATGGCTCTTGGCAGCGCGGTTAAGAGCGACCCTGGCCAACCGGGTCTGACCAACGGGCGGAACCGGATCTTGGTGACATCTCTTGGTTGACCGACCGACCTACTTTGAGCCTCACAATCCGATCACATCCAATCCGATCGTCTACGGTACGCTCTGTGTGTGCGCGTTAATCGGCCGCGAGCTAACCCAAGAATTGACCGAATTCCAGAAGACCGCGGAGAGCATACAAGCCGCGAGCCGTGGACAGTAAGAAAAGGTTCGCAGAACACAAAACTCGAAAATCAATAAATCTCATATATCGTGTTGGAAGATGAACAATACGAATGTGGTTCGTTGAGTCGATTGCATTACTTTATTTCTGTTTTATACATATATACAATATTATTTATATAATACTTGGTTTGTTTGCCACATTTTTACATTTCTTTTTACTCTAGCGCCTTATTTTGTACAGATTTATAATCAGCTATTGCTGGTCGTGCCGTGCCTAGAGCGTCCTGCGGATATTGATCGTCTGTGCGCGCTGACTAAACAGAGCCTCCTCGAGCCGGGTTGAGTAGTTCCCTTGAAGTGGTTCCGTTTTCACCGCCATGCCCCTCGTGGGTTCGTTCTGTTTCTTGGTGTGTTGAAAATGGTCACACTCAGGGCGATGTTGCAGTCGCAGCGCGGTCGCTTTCTCGCTTAAACAAACTAAGGAATTGCTCCGGTGTGTCGATGCCATCGTGTTGATCGGCGGAATGCTGCAGGACATCTGAGGAACGCTTCGTTTTTATAGCCTTTCCCCCGGTGCTGTGCCAGAGAGGTAGCCAATCTGTTACCCTTATGTGTTCTATTCGTTATGGGAATCACCACAAACTAAACAGGTACCATAAAATGAATTATTGCCTGTTAATATTGTCTGCCTATTTTAAACAGTCATCGGGTAAGAGGCCAGAGGAAGGTTTTTTGTTATTTAACAATAGGATTAACTTCTGTCCTTTCCTTAAGGGTATTTCGGAGAAACGCCGTCGATTTTCTGTGGTCATTAAGATGTTTACCCATCCAACTGAGAAAAAACCCGCTTTTGGGTATGGAAAAAAAAACTCGTTTCAGCAAACTGACAGCAAACATTAGCAATCCTTTCAACAAATCTAATAAGGCTAAGGGTATCAACACCCAAGCTGCTTAATTTGTACCGGGCATCAATGTTACCTCATTCAGTGTGCTCCGCAAGACCGACACAGGTTGGTTTCTACAAAATTTCATGCTTTATTTGTCGATCCGATGAAAGAAATTGCTCTTTCCGTTCTCCGACCGTTTGATCGTGCTCTGAAACGGTTTACATTCGTTAATTGAATCAAAGCGGTCATCATCTTCTTGTGGGCTGTGAAGAAAAGGAATCAAAAGTGAACAACACAGCACTTGGTGAAGTCCAAAAATGCCAACAATTGGATACTTGGATTGCCTAGCAACAACTCAACTTAACTTAAGCTGAAAATTTTCTTGTGAACCACCATTCAACGAAATTTCACAGCATTATAATTTGACGCCACTTACCTCAGTTGTAGCAATCAAGCCGGGGCTTTCAAAATAAAGGACACCGATGTGAAAGATACTTTCGTTTATTGAAGTTCGTTTTTCCGTTCGTTCCGATGACATTCGCTAACCAAATGAGCCAACGCAACGCACGACCGACTTAGCTGCTGGCGGTGGAAACGCTCATCGGTCGTCGGTGTTCGGGAGTTTTTGGATGAGCGCACCGGGTGTGCGTCGTTCGGGTGGTAAGGAGGCTGTGGCTTGTGTTAACAATTAAACAGACGTCGCCCCGGGCGACGTCGTCGGCACGGGCGATCGCCATCACCAGCCCCGATAAGCGGTGCTCAGATAGAGTCTCACCAGGGGCCGGCTCTTTCCTACCTCTGCGAGGATAGATGATGGGTTGCAAAGGGGCAAACAAAGTAGAAAAATAATCAGTGAAACCAGTATATAAATTCAATCATTCGTAACAAGGATTTCTGTTTAAAAAAAAAAAGAAGGACCATCGTTGGGCAATCAATATTAAATCCGCCAGTAAGGCGGGATAATAAGCGTTATCAAAAATAAAAACGGATGCAAAACCAACTACTAGCAACTAGTCAAGCAACTGACCACCGCAAACCACTCTGCCTCTTCCCCTTCCCCCCCGGTTGTGCAGTGGCCGGCCCATTTGGCAGGTCTCAGGTGTGTCTCAGTGGCGCGCGCATCTATCTACCTTCTGTTCTTCGTTTGTTTGCCAGCTTGTCAGCTTGCTACTGAGCCTACTAAGCGGTACTTGAAACAATCTAGAACGGTTATGTAAATGAAAGAAGAAAAAAAACGAAGGAGAACAACAAACAAACACATCTTACTCGGTACGCGTATGCAAGAATTAGGCGCTAGTTAGAAGCTATTACAAAGCAGCAATTTCTTAGGGAGCGTCTACTCATTATGTCTCTAACACTAGGCTTCGTTTGGCGGGAAGTGGCACTGTTCCGTAAAAACTCTCCTAACCGTACACAGAACAGCAAACTACGAAAACATCACCCAACTTTTGGGGGCTGGGCTTTTCGGGCGGGGGCTAAAACAATAAAAAAGAGGTCCATTTCGGGAGGGGGGCGGGGGGCGGTATAGTAATATGCGGTTCGTTTTCGTTCGAGTCTCTCTGTTGTTGCTGGGTGAGCGCCGAGCGCACGTGTGGCGAAAGGACATTCGCGGTTCGGGTTGCAGACTTTTTTCTTTGCGTTTTTTTTTGTTATTAACTGTTTTTTTTAATGTACTTTGATTTGCTTTTTTTGTAGTGTCTTTTCTTTTCTTACGGCTTCCGATTTCCTTCTGCCGGCGGCTGGGGGGCGTCGACGTGCGATTGCTTATCGCGTTTTTTTTCTTTTTAATAAAAAAACAAGCATGTAAGTGTGCAAACTACTGACGGCTTCTGCAGGGACGGGTTGTTAGCTGAGCGCTGATGGCCATGGCTGGTTATTAGACTGGTGGTTAAGCTCTGGCTTCCCGTGTGCTGCGTGGAAACAAAGCACGTGCGGCAGCCCCGGTACCGTGGGTAGCCTGTGGGCCTGTCTTACAGGATTTTGCGGTACTTTCTGTTAGTGTAAGCCTTCGAGTGGCAGTTGTACGACTTGATCTGATTACTTAGAGTGTACATCAGCTTCTTGTCGTCTCTCTTCAGCCCGATGTTGGTGTAGTTGTACACATCGTTGATGTCCCGCGGGGTACTGCAACGAGACCGCAACGGATCGGAACGGATTACAACCTTCGAGCCGTCAAGCCAAGGCCTTACCTTCTCTGCGTTCGCAGGACCCGTTCGGCCCAGGTTTGCGGGCGCGGAATCTCCGACTGGACGCCTCGCGATCGCCGGTCCAGATAGTTGATGACGTCGTCGTAGTAGTTGACACGGTAGTCGTACATGTAGTTGTACTGCAAGAACTGTGGGCTGTATGCGGACGAGAAGAATTCGGAAAAAATGGAAAGCAACGTCAGATAACCCATCTTCGCCTGGCTTTGTTTTGCGGTGAGCCACGACGAACGACAACCGATGCCCAAAAATAGGCCTCTACGATTTAGTGATGGCACTTCTGGCATCGCCACTACCTACCGAACCCAGTGCTTGTAGAGCGTCATCTTGCGCCGATTGAAGTCGTCGACGATGTTCAGCGGTTTTGCGCCCGGTTTGTTCTTCACAATGACGCCCGTGGATGCAGCACCATCATCCATCTTGTAGCCGTTACTTCGACGCTGTAAGAGTCAATACCTGTACGGCGAGAATAGGGCAGGTCAATAGAGTTGCAATTTTTAACGGGGGTCCAGAAACTCTTCACAAATGCCGCAAAAGTCGCACGCGGCGTGCCCGCAAAAAAAGGCGGCCGTAATTTAAATTTAGACAAAACCGCCCGCGGCTTTGCAGCTGCGTCATCTGCGCGCACACACACGCGGGCTTGCCATTTTTATTTCGAAACAATCGCTTAACAGCTGCATCTGCAGCACGCGTGATCACCGCGATCCACGATCACCACAAACAATCGCGCGCACACACATCGGTACAGTTATTTAAGAGTCCGTTTAGAAACCGTTTCTGGCAGGGCGTTCGTTTGTTTTTCCATTTGCCGCCAGCTTCATTGGCACACCGCGACATTCTGGTGACATTTTGCGCTCCCGTAATTGCCAGGCTGTCAGGCGGACGGCGGATCCGAGTAGGCGGAAGTCGCCGTCGCTCGACGTGACAATACGTCGCGGCCTGCTCGGTGACGACCATTTCATGCTTGAGTTTCACGCGCCGCAACAAGTGGACTGTGATGAGTGATTTATGGCCGGGTCGGGTTCGATTGAAATGTAGTGTCGTTCCAAATTTTAATGGTCAATTCCGAGCGTCCAGACCAATCAGGTGGAAAAACTGTCACCAGAAGCGCTTCGTTGAACCCGCTCCATCGATCAATGTCGCCGGCCAATTGTGGCGAAGGACCCTCGTCTAGTCTAGGCCGAACCGACCGCCGGTGTGTTGGCAGGCAACATCGAGTTCTCTGCCAGCGCGGTATCAAGGTTCGCGGCGCAACAATTGCAACACCTGAACTTGGTGAGGTCCCCTTTTTTTTAACTACACCAAAACATAGTTAAATGGTCTCAATGGTCTAACGGGAGTTAGTGGTCTAAACTTTAGGTTTCGCTCTCCATGTTTGCTTCATTATTATTCGATTCTGCAAACCATTACGTAAACCGGCTGGCTGAAGGGTTTTATTTTTACGCCATTGGTAATTAATTTACAAGCCCAACAAACAAGCGATTCACTGGCATTCAAAGCGCACCATCCATAACCCCGGGCTGGCTTCTTAAAAAACACTTCACAAGTCGTTAAACTACTCATCGGCCCGGAAGATTAATTGATTCACGTTCGCAAAAATAAACGCGGCAAAAACATTCGGCACATAACCACGGTGTCAACCAATTTTTCTTCGGTCGCCCGTTTGCATAAACGTCCACCTTTCAGCAGAAAGAAAATGGCACTTCACCTCACCGGAACCGGACGACCGGACCGGGACCAGAGCGTACCTTTCCGAAGCGGAGCAGTTGTTAGTCCGGTGGAATGAACAGAGAGACTAACTGCTCCCCGGTGGCGGACGGTATCGAAATCGACAAGTTGTCTTCATTCGAAACCCCACCCATGCCATGCCCAACCCTGCCTGCCGGAACCGTCTTTTCCGCTTGTCCATTCTTCGGCGAGAACCGACACTTCTCGAAAGTTTTTGGCCGACGCCGAGGATCGCATCAGGATCCGATCGGTCCGATCGGGCCCGGGTGACGGGATGGTGCCGCACTTTCGCACGTTCGCACGAGTGAAAACACCTTTTTCCGTTGGGCATCATCGTCACCGTTCGTGGTCGTCGTCGTCGTCGTCGTCTGTCAATGTGCGCGAGCCATAAACTATGCTCGTGCCGAATGTGGATCCAATTCCGAGACAACGATCCCGAGCGCAGCACCGAGCGCACCAGATGGCGATCGTCGGAAGCGTTTGGCTGAGATGCTGGGCGCAACACTCGGTTGATGGTGGCCAAATTTTTAACCGCCATCACTGAAACTCTCCCATAATAATGAACGGACCTTTGGTTGGTTTGAAAACGGCTTCGAATGCGTCTAATACACATTCCGCCTCATTGTAAGCACCAAGAATAGTACACCTCCCGTCGGGTGCATTCCACTCGAAAGGCAGCTCATTAGCCGCGGTGATGGAAAATTTGTTTTCATTTCACGATCCTAGCGACACGGCTCATGTAATCACGAGCCGAGGGTCCGGTTCGGGCGCATCTATCATCCGCCAAACCGGGCAGGAATCGCCTTCGCCGTTGTGAAGATCGCCTTCGCCACGGTGATATAAGCCGGCAGGCGGGTATTCGAAGAATTCGCACCCAGCAAATAGTTGCGGGGCCGGTGCTCAAACTGCAAGATAGTGCCCCGATGCGGCCGACGACGATGACGATGAGGACGACGAGGACGATGAGCGAACTGTGGTTGGCCCATAAACACACTTTTTGCCAACAAACGAATGCGATGCGGTAAATTTAGCTGAAGGTTTTTTTTTGTGGCAATACAGCGATCGTCCTTCTGGCCTACCCCTTTGACCTACGCCGTCGCCGGCCCTGTGCAGGGAGCAGTAATATAAAAGCTGTACCCGCGAGATTTGTGAACGACCATGCGCCTCCATCGAGTATCGAACGCGTTTAAAGAAATCTATTAAAGCGACTCCTCTGCAGCAAAGCAATGGAATCTTCGCGAAACGAAGAAAAGCATTAAATCTTTGCCACTGTCTCGTGCAACGGGAAAACACTTTCCATCACCTCGAGAACGGATCGCATTTCGCACCTTTCCACGAACGGGACGTCAGACGGGACATGTCAAAGAGAATCCAAAATAATTTCAAAACATCTCTCTTGTTTGGCCGTGAAACGAACGTCGGCCCCGAAGATGGGAAATGTTTCGACCACTCGGATCGTATCAAACTCAAAGTTCCGTTCCGCCTTTCGTCGACGCTCTTCCATTTTAAAGCAATTTCGTTGGAATTTGCTCACGGAACCGGAACGGCTTCCACAGCATGGTCTGCACACCGGCGGCGTATTGTTCGGCCGTTTCACCATTTCGATGTTTGTCAGCGTCGTCCTCCCCGTGAGGCCAACATTATTTCATGCTTTCGATTGACCGTTTCAATTTTAATTCGTTTCCTGTCTTCGCCGCTTATGTTGCCTTGTTCGCCGGCGACCCAGCGCCGGAGGGTCCCGTAATGTAATTCCAAAAACGAACCTTGCACCTTGACAAAGAGCAGCTGGCCATGTCGGTCACCGGCCAACCGAGCAATCCAATTCCGCCATTCCATTGGGGAACCATTACGGAACCTTCCTGGTAGAAGCTGGAACCGAAAATTTAAGCAAGAACACTTTTTCCCCTATTTTGCAGAGCACTTTCCGCTGCTCCGGTGATAAATTAGTCGCGCGAATGATACGACCTCACCTTCGGTGCGCCGCCGTCCACCTATCTCCCTTACCGAAACACACCTGGGCCACCTGTGGTATTTGGTGCTCATTTGCGTTCGAACACGCAAAACTCGCCGACGCCAATAAAAATCGCGGACGCACGCATATTTCGCTTCTTACACTGGAGAGGCGACATTTCAGGATGACGGCGAGGGAAAAAAAACCGAACCCGTTCCGTTTGAATTATGACTGCCAAGTGTCGTCGTCGGGGCGTCCAACCAACATGAGTCAGCGGAGCGCGATGACGACTAGATGCCGCTACAACTAAACGTCCAAGTAAATTATCGATTACACTTGCGCCTAGGCCTTATGAAAATTGAACGTAATGGTGTTGTGTCGCAAAACCGAGATAAATATAGGACGGGTCGCCCATTGCCCCACAGTGCGCGTCAGTTTTGTTCGCCGCTGGCGCACCCTCATAAACATCACAAAACATCAGCTGCAGCTCAGTGCTCTCGGTGTGCACTTTAGACACCAGATCTGGCACGGCCACTACTAATCGTTTCATTTGTCTCGCTGTAAGTGCTGGGACGCATGGTGTGTCCTGTGTGAGTTAATGACTGCCAGTGAATCTATTATTACCAAACTGGTGCTGGCGAAACAAAACGTTGTAATTACGATTTGAATTAACGATTTGATGAGATGTGCGAACAGATGATTCGATTGCACTCCAAGGGTTTATGTGGGCGCCTAAAGGTATGCAAATCTCCAACACGCTTGAAACGCTTGTTCTAAACCGCATTTGTTGGTGTTTTCAACTAAAAAGATTCAACAAAAGACAACTCAAATCGTTCACAAAAGCTGCCTACGAGGTAAAACCAGGTGCTTTAAATACATTTAATGTCACATGTTCCACGCTGTGCGTACGATTTCGTATGCTGCTGCTTGTTTTCTGTACAAATAAAACCGGTTCCATGTAACTCGTCACCTTCGCAAGCATTCTTACCCCCCACCCGGTTTTCCGTCCCACTGCCCGTTTCAGCGGGTGTTGGTGAACACCAAATCAAAGCACACGACCGGCCACAGCTAAATAAACATCATTTATTATTCATCCTGTTTTCAACATCGGCGCGGTTTTGCTTCGCGCTTGAACCGCAGCGCAGTGGCAGAAAGGATACATGCACATTCATCTTGCCGACGCCGACCACTTGGAGCACTCGAGTGTTCCGCGGGGGTCACTATCGATCACTTATCGACTATACATACTTGGCCTACACGATAAAAGGAGTACACGTAGTAATATTTGTGTGTGAGGAAAGTAAAAGTAAACAAACGCTAGCACGCGGGTTGTGTGGATTCAAAAACATAAACGAATTCCCTCTCTCCCTGTCTCTCTCTTCAGAAGCTAACCATCTTCTTTTGCGTGCTCTTAAACTTAACCACTCCGGTCGTAACCTTGCTGCCATCGTGATGGGCGGTCACGCTCGCCGGCACCAGATCTTCGGCGGCCGTTTCGGCCAACAGTTGCTTCAGCTGCGCGGAACGCCGGGCCCGGGCCGCCTGCTTCTGCTCAAACTCTTCGATCTCGTGGTCGATGTCCTGGAGCCTGGCGCGGGTCGCGTTAGCCCGTTTGCTCGCGAACGTCTCGGCCGTTTCATCCTTCCACTGGAGGGCACTCTTGGCCGTTTCGCTGGCCGCTCGCATCTGGCGCAGCGTTGGGCAGGGGACAGGGAGACCAATCATTAGGATCATCATCGGCGGTGGTGGCCACAGGGGGTGTTAGAGAGGTGTGCGAAATGGGCTGGATGGATGGAAGATGGAAGCCTGGGGATGGCCTGCGTCTAGTCGAGGTGTCTCAGGTACTTGCGGTACTTGAACTGCGTCGGCGTTAGCGAGATGAAGCGAGATGAAGCGAAGCGAAAGCGATTGAAAGAGAAGAGAAGAAGAAGCCGGTGATCACAGTGTTAGAGCAGAATGTGGGATGGCTACGCGGTGTGTTAGTTGGTTGGATGGGTGTCCAGAAGGGGTCCTTACCTTCAGGGCCTTCCGCGTCGTCATGCCGGTCGATACGAACTCATCCTCCTCGGTGGACAGCTTCTCGGCCAACTTGCGGGCCGTCTGTTCGCTCAGCTTCGAGCGTGTCTCGCTCCGGTACGATTCGAGCGCATCGTCCGACTGTAGCTGGCTGAGCAGACTTTTGCTGGCCCGAATCCGATCGAGTGTGGCCTGCACCTGGACGGGTTGAAAGCGCAAAAATGGGTTAGAAAGTTTGTGCCTGTGAAGCAACTCCATCATCATGCTGCTGCCCTACATGCTGTGCTGGTTTTGGTTAGTAGAATCGATTTAATTATTGGTTTGCCGAACAAAAATGCTGTTTCCCTAATTCTGTTTTTCAATTAACAATGAGTCCTGCGAGTGTGCCGGAAACCCCGCCAATTATTGCAATCTGCTCCACAATCTCTGAAGTAATCACATTCAATTATGGGTCCCAAATTTAGAACACGGTGGCCGTTACAGGAAAAGGGAATTGAATTGTCTCAATGAAGCCCGCCACGTACGCCGTAAGTCGTTATAAAAATGAGTCATAAAATCTAACCACAACAAAAAATGAGTCAGCGTGTTCAGAGAACCCGGCAGGCAGTGGCAGGATACCAGTGTGTACCGAACGGTCCCATCAGCCCCCCCATCAGTCGGCCCCAGGAATGTGGTCCGCCTGCGAGGGCGCGTACACCGTCGGGCGCAATTAGAAAAAGAGAGTGAAGGCGGCCGTTTTCGTAATGATTTCGTGCAAAAAGTTTTATTTTTACACAATCCACCCGCCACCCGGGACCGGGACCGCGGTAGGCACGGTAGGCCGGAGCCTCGCGCGAAGGCGCACACGCGGTTCACGCGCGGCACGTTTTGCGACGGACATTTCGGGACGGGATATTTTAAGCACTTGTGTCTTGTGGCCACCGGCCCCGTCGACGGGTGACGGGGCCGGAAGTGGACCGTAGCAAAGAACTGAACACACGGTGCAGGCGGTGGGTGCCGTTACGCAAAAGAGAGTAGGACAATTTAAACCGCGGTTTGTCGAGAAACGACCAAAAATATCGCGGGACCTGAGTCACGGTGGTCGCGCTGATAGTAACCGGGCGACGGAAGGGACCGGACCGGACTTGCGACAGCTCAAGGTTCACGCAAAGTACGGCGAACACGAATAAAATTCAGCGGCCATCAATCAGCTGATTCGACTGACGCGAGGCCAGAATATTTATAATAGACTCATCAGGCACGGCATAATGCAATTCTGTTTTTGGCCGGTGACGAACCGTCGGATGTTCCGCTTTTCGAGCCGTGCCGCCATTTAAAGTGAAACACGATGGATTCGTGTGTCGCCAAAACAAACAATGTTCACGTTCGAAAACATGGAACCGTAACGATCGTGCCGCCGATGCCGCAGGAAGGAAGGCATTTGTAAGCCGTGGTTTGGGAAATTTAAACACCCAACAATAACATCACATAACACGGAGGGTAGCTTGTGTTCGGGGTCGTTTCTGGCGACGACGACGACCACGACAAGGATCAGTGATCCTTGGGGCGGATGTTCACCTTGAAGTCGCCGCATGTCACTCGGACTTCGGAATTCTATTTTCTATGCTTGGGCTAAGCTAATATCGTGAGGCTTGTTTTATCCCGTGGTTAGTACGCAATGAAGGGTGTTAGTTCGAGTGTTACGGCAGGCGTTACGAGTACAATTTTGATTAGAATATGTTTCCAGTTTGTCCGAAGTGAAAGCGATCGGGAAACTCTCTCTCTCTCTCTCTCTGCCAAACGCAGCACGCAGCTAAAACTACATGGGGAGATGGTTGCGCACGAGCGGGTGAGGCGTCATGAGGTGACAAAACGCTAGCGCGGCCACTTACGCTACGGTACGCTACCCGGAACGGAACTACGGCTGGAGAACCAGGGCGGCGACGACGACGACGAACGAACGTTGCACAAAGAGCATCAAAAGAAGGAGAAACATCTAACACACGAGGATACGAGGAGAGTGTGGTCGGGCGAGTGTTGAGTGCATCCGGAACGCAATCCGAATCGTATCACATTTTATTCACATTCGTTTGTTTCGTTTTCGTGCGCAAAATGGTGTGCCTGGAGACGTTCGTTTGACACAACATTCACATTCGATTGTTTCACTTTCGCACTTTATGATTTAAATTTTTGTTGGTAGAAACGGAAACAGCCATTCAGTATATCGTTCGCTGCCCCCAGGGCCTTAGCCGTTCGCGTCCGTAAAGGTTAGTAAATTTTGAATTAAAAAGTAAATACTTTGAAGGTAGCTAATTTAGGAGCCAAGCCCAGAGCTATACTTTTCAAATAATATTGATTCGTTCGCTAACCTAACTCGTTCGTGTACACTTTCGCCAATCAGCAATTGATCCGAAACCTGGGACGCTGTCAGAGTTTGTCGCATGAACAATCCGACCCGAGAGCGTTAGTTTGTTTGATTGCCTTACTCATTCGGCGTCTGTTCCGTTGTCGGGCAAAAATAATATAAACGTGTGTAAACATTGCAATATGATTGTACATAGATTGGGACTTTCACTCCGCAACACATTTAAAGTTGTACTCAGGTTACATCAAATCATCAACATTCCGCATCAACCCAGTAAATGGCCTCTCGTGAGCCGCCTCAAACCGGATGGAAACATATTTTAATCGGTGTCAGTGCAAAAAGGGCAGTAGTAGAAGTAGTGGAGGTCTTAGTAGCAGTGGATTAGTCTGTCAGCAGCGAGGGATAGATGGGAAAAAGGACTATCGGGTTCTGTTAGCCATTCACCGTCGGGGAAACGAATCGGAATTTAGAGCGGGTCGGGTGCGGGTCTTTACGTTTCTTGTATCTAACAACCATATTCACTCCGGAGCTACATTGGGAGCTATCGCGTCGCCCCGCGGATGGGAAGATCGTCAACAGCAGCTATAGTAGTAGTCGTAGTAGCAACGAGGGAAGTAGCTCGCATCGCTCGGCAGTGGCACTACGTAAATGACGCTGTTGTTGTGGTTGACCCACGAGCGCCGCAACAGAAACCGTCTCAATCTCACCTGATCGTCGAACTCGTTCTCGAGCAGCGCCGAGCTGAGCGAGACCGGCGCCAGGCTGGAGCTGCGGAATTGTTCCGCCCGGTGGTCGATCGTCGACTTCTCGTGGATCACCTTCGAGGCGCGGCTGCGGGCGGCCTGCAGCTCCTCGTCGACGCTGGCCCCGTTGAAGTCGTACCGGCTGAAGGGCGAAGCGCGTGCCTTGCCGACCTCCCGATCCAGTGACCTGCGGTGGGGTGAGGTGGTTAAAGATGGTAAAGGCCGCATTAATTCCATAAAACCCCCCAAAAAACCATCTAACTCTTCCAAAATGTGCTGTTGATAACGTAGGATCCAGCGGCTGAATGGAAAACGTCTGACGTTCAGAACCAGCTCAAAGCCTACTCTGCTCTCGGGAACTGATAATTTACAAAGCGTCGACAAAGGGTGCAAAAGCGATTTGAGCTCGTGTAAAGCACGGTCCACACGCTACGATGCATAGCTACGATCTGTCAAAGTCATTTATCGCTACGATTAAACGCTACGATTTGTCATAACGATTTGCAACGGTAGAACGGTTTCGGTTAAAAAGCGAAAAAAAGAACGTGCGAACGAGGTTAGAGTGGTAGAGGAAAAGGCTTTTAAAGTGAAGCCATTATTCTCACGTTAAACTTTTGCGTGAATTGGAAGACGAACCAAACGATTGGAGGAACTATATGAGGATGGACCCCCAGGGGCATCCTCATATAGTTCTTGATCCCGCAGAAAATGAAGCATATCATAATACCACAAGCATGGCTTGTATATCCGATCTGCTGCAGACCCTGATGTTGCCGACTTCCTCACTTTCTCCGATTCTTTGCGGTACACTGTCCTCAAATTATTTTTTTTTTTCACCACGGTTTCCCTAGTGCAGGTGAAGTCGATTTCCTTATATTTTTTAATTACAGCATCGTATGCCTTCGCCTTTTTATTGCGATTACTATATTCTTTATTTTTTTACTTGCCAAAGACATGGAAGACTTTCGTAAATTTTTATAAATTCATTTAAACACTCTCGCGAACGAAGGTCTTGAATCTTGAATGAAGTATCCAAAATATAAACAAGGGGCCAAAACAAAACATCAACATGTCAAACCGCCATCAACCGCCACTTGTTTGAAAATTGGTTAGATATTGATGCTCGTTTGCTCAGATTTTCTAGATCTGCGTCGATTATTCAAAAGTGACATAAGTGACGTCTGCGTAGCAAATATCGTAACGATTATCGTAGCGTGTGGAGATTTGTTAAGCTTAAGATTTGTTTCAAACATTATTTTCATAAATTTGCATACTAAATGACCGAAAGTAAACGATGATGCCAACCCCGGGATCGGAGAAACCACCGCAACGGCGTGCGGACAGTTCCAAGCGCAAACGTGCGAAAGATAATAAATAGCCGGTGACCATGGCCCTGAGCTTGTGGAACGCGACGACGGTACGCCGGTGCTAGGGGGAAAATTAATGTTTACATCGTCGCCCCGGACCGGACTGACGTCAACCTTGACCACCGAGCAGCTGTTCCGGCTCGGTCCGGATCGGTCCACCCCACAACCCATCACTCCCTTGAGGTCCTGGATTACTTACGGTGCACGACGGCTCTTCTCCAGACGCTCCAGGGCTGCTCGGTAGTTGTTCTCCACCATGCACATGTTGGCGTCGTAGACACGGGTACGCAGTCCTCGGCGGGCACTCATCTTGAGTCTGTGGTTTGTCCGGGTTTTTTTTCTCTCTCTACCTCTGCCTACGTGGGGAAGTGGGGTTTACCTGCAACGGAGAGCAACGAAGAAGAGGAAGCATTTTAGTCACCTGTTGCACCAATCTGTCCACCCATCCGACCGTGGGAATTTTCAATCATTCAAACATAGTGTCAATCATTCAGCTCGAACCGAGCGTTGACGAGCCGAGTTCCGAGATACGGCGTAAACATTGGCCCCCGCGTGTTTATAGCCAAGGATTCATCGCTATCCCGCCGGGGAGTTGGCTGCGGGTGTTAACCGAGCCAGGCGTAAACAACCACCTTACACGATCGCGCACCGGATCTCCGGTTTTACGATATCCCCTTTCCGGTCCGCGAGGAGTAGCCGCACCGCGAAGCGCATTCCTCGTTCCGTTCCATTAATGGTTCCTCCCATCGTTTAGGGGACTATGGGCGGCGTAATCGCCCCAAAACCGCAGCGAAATTATTGGACCGTTTCAAAGTTCTGCTGCGGTGCAATTGTTTGTTTAATTAAAACACATTCCGCTAGCCTGTGCCCGGGTGCCAGGACCGCTAGTGGCACGGGGCCTTACTTGCGTGCGGAGGGAATGCGCCCGGGAACCGGGCCAACTGCTGTCAATCAGCCACTGTCACGGTACTGTCACTGAACGCGCGAGCTCTTAATTAGTCAACAAGAAGCAGCAGCCTCTCAACTGCTGGCTCACTGGTGTGTCTGGGTGCTTCGGTGGCCTTTTACGGACCAACCATCTCGTGCGAGGGTCAGGAATGTCGGGAACGGACCCCACGGCAAAATGGAGCACGAGCATCGTTCGGCTCGGTTTAACTGCCTTAAACCTTGACTTAGATCGGCTGACCCGAGCCCCACCGCCGAGATGGACAACGGATGGGGCCACGGAGTCGGAGCCATTTATTTACGACATCGAAAATAGACACCCATCAAGCGACACGTTTCGGCCTTTTCCGTTGCCAATCTGAAACTGTCGCGAGAGAGAGAGAGAGAGAGAGAGAGAGAGAGAGAGAGAACGAGGGACCCCGGGAATGGATGTCCCATTCACTGCAAAAGAGTGTCACAGCGGTCACAGCTCCGCAGGTAGGATGTAACTTCTCGCCCAACTCGCAGCCAACATGCGGGTCTGGGTCTGTGTGCGTCTTTGCCTTCACGGAACAACGCATTCCTTCGTGTGCACACCTCCGCTCGGTGGTGAGAAAATTAGGGCCTAACCTAAAATTAGTCACGGGCCACCACTAATTGCTCGTGACGTTGCTCGTCGGTTGGAATGGGTTGGAGTTTGAAGTTAGGAAGGAAGATAATTGGATCGCGGACGGATTTGAATCCGGCCCTCCAGGATTGGATCCGAGCTCCGTGGGAGTGTTCCGAATTGATGGGCCTCAAATTATAGTGCAGCTTTTTCAATACTTCTTCAAAGAACTCGAAAGCGACCAGGCGCCTCCATTGCAACAGCGCGCACCAGGCGCCTCCATCGTTCAAACAATTCTGTGTGCCCGTTCAGTTCCCCTCCCAGTTTCGTCCTATGCCACAAATGAGGTTTAGCTGGTGCACATCGAAAATAGTACTCTACTCCGCTGTGGATTGGCAAATGGGCCGCGCTAATGCGTGGGACACACATGGATGCCATCTGGTCAATGTTCGACACTCTGCCCCTCTGGTTGGCGCCACGAAGAATGGTGGCGATCGATTTTTCCTCCGTTCGAACGGGCACTTCAATCGGTCAGCCATCGGTTCGGTACACTGCCACGCTGATCACTGATCATCATTTAAAAATATTACTCGCCCACTTGACGTATTGAAAGATGAGCGTCATCACATCGAGCAATGTTCAAAATACCCAGTTCATGACTTTTTAACGCTGGTGACACCTACCTACGGGGGTTTTGCAAACACGCGTAAAGTACACAAAATTCACACAGAATCACGTCAATCACTAGTCTCCACGTGCTGCTTCTACGGTAATACGTCGGTTGAAAACGCCTTGCTGCTGGCCCTGCGAACGGATTAGAATATTGGAGCTTTACACACCGGAGCACACCACACCGCGATAGGATCGGACCCAGCCACCAACCTTAAGCTGTCTAGTTTCACCAACACGACACTTTCTTGTTCAAGCGCTCAGCTCCGACTGCAGGCGCCCACCTTGCGTAGGGAGTGTTTTATGAATTGCCGCGCCACAGCAGCATTCCGACGGTTTGCGCAAGCCAGCCAGTCAGCATGGTTTGCGCACCGAGGCGAAGGAAGGAACCGGGGACACTCAGCTCTCTCGCGGGCCATCGATCCCGCCTGGGCTGGGCCGTGGTGCGGGAACTCACGCCGTGAGCCGGCTGCGCGGGGACCGGCGCGGCAATCGGTCGCTGCACCACCGGTGGATGCCCTTTCGGTGAGCGGCAACTCGGCGTGAACACGCAGACGCGGGCGCGTGCAACGGTCACGGCACGGCACGGCGTGTGCTGTTGAACCCCTGCCCCGAACCCGAACAACACTCCATCAATCAGCGGGACCTGCAAGACGATTTTTGATAAACCAAACCGAATTAATCATCGACCAAAACAACCGGGCCGATCGCATTGCTAACGGCGGGCCATAAAAGACCAGAAAGTGTGACAAATTTCGCACTCCCGAACCGAGCTGCATCATTCCGGTCGGTCAATCGGACATCATTACCACGATAGACGGTGGAAATGGAAAATGGGAAATCTTTCACCCGCGAGACAGCTTCTCGAGAGCTTCCGTCATGGCCCCAGGCTGTGGTGAAGATGTTTTGGAAACTCGTCACAGTAGAGGGGGTGGTTTAAAAATACTCGATCGCCCATGGCAGGACGGCGCAGACGGGCAGTGGGTCGGTTGGAATGGGCCGTGTCATGTTTGGTCCTCTCTCCCTCGCTGGGCGGTACTGGCTCGAGATGCACGATAGCGGTGTCAGGCACCCCCGGGAAGGATTAGCGGACCTATTTGTGCCGCAACCTTGGGACGGATTTATGCTGACGCACTTTTGGCATTGACGGGCATGTTGCTTCTCGTGCGATGATTTCTCGCCTGCTCTCCTTGGCTCCATTAATTTGTGTTTGGCATCTCACCACTATCAGCGACACAGGTACAGGAACCTGGGGACAGATGATTGTGGCTCATTAGTTGAGGCGTTGAAAGTAGGCCACGTCAGATAGGCCGTGGCGCGTATTATTTCAAAATGTTCTCAAGCGAAGCGGCATGTTGTAAATCGTCCTATTGTCGTCGCATGTGTTGGTTTCAATTTTTTCTCGTCCAAATACGGATTTTAAAAACCTTGTTGGTCACACAATAATTTACTATCTAGTTGATTTGTTTTAACTATTCAACTGATCGTTATAATAATAATCTTGAGCAATCACATTATTTTCGGAACGGATCCGTTCTAATTAGTACCCGACTCTTGTACTAAATCGTTTGCCCATACCGACACACAGATGGCGCTAACATCACACTTTGTCGTTTAAACGTTCAAAATGGACCAACAGAATGTCTACGTTTTTAAAACGTTGCAAGTGTTACTCGCTGAAATTATATTTATTTCTGTTAATTAGATTAATATTTATTCATCATTAGAAATCCCACGACCGCGAGGAATAACTCATTACCCATTTACGTAAGTTTGAGTTTAAACTTATCGGCGCTGATCGTTCGTTGATCTTCGAGAAGAATATCTGTAAAAAGCTTTAAAACGTGGGGTCATTACCAAAAACACCGCCCATTTGTTCGTTTTTAATCAAATCAGTTTCAAACTGGCGTCGTGTCGATATCAATTGCCCGGCCCGGCTTATCACTGGGAATTGCCAGTAATACCCAGAGATTTCCATCATCATAAGCTGTACGTCAGAAAAATGTGTCCGATTACCAGCAAAGGTTAGCAACTATCGCAAGATTATACACGTCCCACAAACTGTGCGTCCTCTCTCGTTAAAGTCGGTTCGATCGACCATGGCTATCGGAGAAGGTTACCCTCGGGCGGTCGTCCATAAGCAGTTTAAGGTTCGACGATCTTATCGCCAAAAACTGGACGTTCCTGTAATAAAGATTAGCCCTTGGTCAGGCAATTAACGCAACGGTAGCTATATAAGTACACCCACGGAGGCCGCTCCGGTGGCACAGTTTGTGATTGGATTGTATTCGGAGTGCAAAAACAAAAAGGAGCCATGAAGTTCTGCGTGTCGTTGGCGGTGCTCGCGTTCGCGTGTGCCGTTCTGGCCACCGACGATATCGACTGGTCGAAGGTACGCCCGATGAGCCGTATGCCACAGTTCTGGCGCCGCCTGCCGAAGGATATTCTGAAGCAGTACCTCGCGGAGATGCGCACCATGCCGGCCAACACGCGGGCCAATTCACGCATCGTGAACGGCGAAATCGCGGCTGAGGGTCAGTTCGCGTATCAGATCGCCATGCTGAGCAACTTTGCCGCCGGGACGGGTCTGTGCGGTGGTTCCGTGCTGAGCCAGAACTACGTGCTCACGGCCGCCCACTGCGTCGAGGATGCGACCGGTGGTCTGGTGATCTACGGAGCCCACGATCGCACGAACGCCGCCGAACCGAGCCAGGTTCGCATCGCGTTCGAAGCGTCCGGCATCAATCTCCACCCGAACTGGAACCCGGCGCTGATCCGGTACGATATTGCCACGGTGCGAGTCGTGTCGCCGGTCACCTTTACCGCCCGCATCCAGCCAGTGACCCTGCCGACGCTCAGCGATGTGGGAACCGATTTCGCCGGCTTCATCGGAACGGTGTCCGGCTTCGGGCGCTTCTCGGACTCGATCGCCGAAGCGTCGACCGTGCTGCGGTACGTGAGCAACCCGATTCAGACCAATCTGGCCTGCTCGATCCGCTTCCCGGGCGTCGTGCAGCCAGAAAACATTTGCCTCTCGGGTGACGGCGGTCGGGGCGCGTGCCAGGGAGATTCGGGCGGTCCGCTCACGATCCAGCGCGGCGGCACCACCGTCCAGCTGGGCGTCGTCTCGTTCGGTTTGGCACTCGGCTGCGAGCTCAACTGGCCGTCCGTGTTTGCCCGCACCACGTCCTTCCTCACCTGGATCGCGGCCAACTCCGACGTCACGCTGCTTCCATAGATCACCCCGTTTCGATGATTAGCCTTAAACACTAATAAATATGCCGGCAAACACCGCGAAATCCTTTTTTCATCAAATTATTTACCAATATTTTTATTCTCGTCCTCTTCTCCACCATTCGTTTGACCTACTTTTCGCACCGTAACCTGTCCCCCGCCAACGGAAACAGCCTCACGGACACCCTGTCTCGCGCAATCTCTCGCTCTACCTCTTTGACACTCTCGGTTTTCGGCCACGCCAACAAACACACGCTGCTGAATACTGTGTCCTTCTGCACGTTTTGTGTTTGGTTTCTGTGTCTGTTTTTGCCTTTTGTGTGCACTATTGCTGTATAGTCTCTGCGTGGTTTCAATTACAATTTACAAATTTATTGAACTGGGCTGGGCTGGACACGTGTTTGTGTCCGTTCCTCTTAGCACACGGCAAGGAACGCAGCTGCTGGCTGGTCTTGTCTCTGCTCGATTTTGTTATCATTTTGCTCCCTCTCCCCGCAAGAGAAAAAGGACAAGAGGCTATAAAGAGTAACGTCTACGCATTGTTATCATTATCATAATTATTATCTCGTGAGTTCTAAAAACCCCCGTCGCCGTCTACGGGTTACCCCCAGATGGCACACACCAGGCGTTCGCCCGGTGCTGTTGGCGGGGCCAAAAGGGTTGAGGAGAACAGAAAACATACAAAACTTTGGAACTATAGCGCTGCAAAAAACTGGGCGCATAAAATGAAAACGGAGCACACGCGAACACATTTCAGTTCTTCTTTGATATTGTGTGTGCTGCGCGTGCGCGTAAGGAAAGGTGCTCTCTTCGGTGGTGCATCCGGCGCCACCCGGTTGCACCACGAGCGGCGCAATGCATGCGCGCGCAATCAATATACGGAGAGGGCCAAGGATAGGGCCATATTTTGATTAATCTTCTACTCGGTTTGTTTCACTTTTGTGACTGCACCCCCACCGGCCACAGCCACAAAACCCGGTTCTTATTTTTACAAACGTATTCGCCGCTTGGGCCAACGGAACTCTGTCTACTGAAGCCTGCGGGGGCCACCGCCTTTGCCTAAATAGGTATGTGTTGCTGCTGCTGATCTTTTGTTTTGCATTAGATTTTTATAAGTGGTTTATTGATT
Organism: Anopheles bellator; assembly: GCF_943735745.2. Taxonomy (NCBI): domain Eukaryota; kingdom Metazoa; phylum Arthropoda; class Insecta; order Diptera; family Culicidae; genus Anopheles; species Anopheles bellator. The sequence continues at coordinate 47,054,413 of NC_071285.1, read as the reverse complement.
TCAGGGCCTCAGATGCAGACAACAGGCGCATCACACGCCTCTAGCGCGTTGAAGCCGCAAGTGTTTACTCTGCTTCTGGTTTTACTCTCTAAACTTCTAGCCCTAATAGCTCACAAGTTAATGCATAATCTTTGGACTAAACAGTGTGTTTCGCCTGGTAGTTTTACGATACGATCACTTCATCACACTACGATCGAGTGTTCGATCTTGCGTTTCTTCTTATTACTTTGCGCTGCAGCACATCCTGTGTTACATTACTAATGTGTGTGTTTTGTTGTCGTACCTATAGCACAATGGCCCAGCATTCTTCTGGGTGCTGCCACTTCGTGTGACGTTCGGGGGCCCCCAATATCTTGCACGATCGCGCACAGTTTTGAAGTACAAAACGAACACCGCTAGAGGCCGAACACTACTGACCAAAGTTGCGCACAAACTGCTACTTAGTACACAAGACAAATGACAAGTGTCACGAAATCATTCAAATGATCGTACTCCGCGCAAACTGTTACCCCAACAACGGCGCGGCCTCCACCAGTTTTGGATGGTATTAAAATCGAAATCAATCCTGTAACGCGATGCCCCAAAAACGTGTTAAATCTTACAAAGGTTCACTTAAAATAATTTACACAAATACACTTAATCGTATCACACCCAGTGGCGACAATAGCGAAAAGGATATACATTTTTCGTACTGTCCGCTCTCGCTCGCTCTCTCTCTCTCTCTCTCTCTACATTACGATTCCGTACGCGTCACACACATATGCTGACCGATCACATTCGCGCTCTCGTCGGGACAGTCTAGCAGCTCCTTACCATCGCACAACTCGTTAACGTTAACCTTATCACCTACTATCACTCGGATTTTTTCCTGCCACTCTGCCCCCATTACCCCACCAGGAGGTCCAACACTCAAGACCGGCCACAGACAGCCAGGCCTAGGGGGGATCAACTAACGGTGTCTGACCATGCGTGAACGTCCATCAATTGACTCGACATCGAGAGCAGGTTCGTCCCAAAAGAAAAACAAAATCCTCCATAATCGCGCTCTCCGCCGGTCTTCTCTCTCCTGGTAGCTGCCGCGCCCTGAGGGGCCACACCAACACCTCCCCAACAACAACAACAAGAACAACAACCGACGATCAGTTTTAAAGCTTTCGGTCCCAACGTAAAAAGGAAATTGATATCAACAAACAGAAAACTCCCTTTTAATAATGCAGCGTGTAACGCAGGTTGACGGAGTTGTTGATAAAATTTTGGTTCTGAGGAACTTCCTTCTGCACGAAACAGGCCGAGTGTTTTGGTTAAAACAAGAAGGAAGATGATCATATAGTGATGCATAAAACACTCTTCTGGCAAAAAAAAGCGAGACAGAACGATCAGCTCGCAGAAAACACAAAACGAATGCCATACTTCAATAGGTCCGATCATCGATCCGTTCCACTTAGGGCCTCCCCTGGATGCCCTGTTCCGCAATTGCTTCCTCTTAGATGCTAGAAAAAGATTGTACAAACTAGTGTCGATGATGACGATCGGGGTTTTTGGGGGCGGTGACGACGGGGCGCTGATTTTACGATAGTGGCCCGGCCGAGTGCACCGCGTACCACGAAGGAACGTTGTTCCTTTCGTTGGCCGTTCGATGGACGATGGCTGGCCAGTGCTGCCGTGGGCTGGCGGCACTGCTAAACTATAGCTGCGCGGAATCCTGGTGCATCAGGGGTGACAGTGGGCCGGCCACCTTCCGGCCACGCTCGTATTCATAATCCACGTCCAGTGAGAGTCCTACGGGTGGTGTTCGAGTGAGTTTGAAAACAGAAAGAAAAGCAATCGATCAGGTTGGGCACTAATGTCGTGAGCACGTGGCGATTAGCGACGGGCTACACTTTGGTCACTACAAGAGCGAAAGACAACGGTATTGTTGCAGGTGGAAAAACTAGCAGCCAGTGGAGCTTTCAAACGGGAGGCAAATTAGAGCTAGAGGCAAAGTAGTACGTGATGCATTTTACGGTGTGATTTTGTCTGCGGCAGCGCAATAGGCTCTAAAACAGTGTCTACTAGAAGGCCAAATACTAACAGCACTTGCGCTTGTGAGCTACGCAACTATATCTCCTAGGCAACGGAGCAAATACATTTCCACGCCAGCTCGATTCGATGTGAATCGCTTGGCAATGTGTGAACCGTAAGTAGGCCGTTGTTTGGTGTGGAAAAATTCTAGTGAGTGGCTTGATGAATGAACGAATTACGAAGAAGTTGGAGGTGGTAGAAAGAAAAAGTGATCATAATTACGGTCGATAAACACTGCCTCCGCCGGGATGAGGGATCCCGCTGCTTTAGGGCACACGGTGAGAACGGAGAAAAGTGTGATCATCATTGTTTGACCCCCCGAAGAGGTGGTGGCGTACTTTGAAAACAGGGGACACACTATCTCTCCCGCTTCGTAGGTAGGTAAGCGTGTGCATTGGGTGGGAACGGATTAAAGGAAGAACTTGGCAAGAAAAGTGGCAACATCGCAGAGACGGCGCAGCGGTACACACAGGCGTGGGGGGTTCACTACATTTCCTTCATTCAAACCCGCGGTACGTCTGGGCGGTTAGCGTTGCCTTTTTATGCACCGTATCGCGACCCAAGCAATCAGTCTCCAATCACAACCGTCAATCGGTCTTGGCACCGATAGCCGCTCTCTGGAAGTGGGGAAAAGAAAGCAGAAGAAAAAAGGATAGTGGAATAGGGACACAGTAAATCCAAGACCGGGCTCCGCAGTAGCACCAAAACACGGAACACAAAACACGAAAAGTGTAGAGGGACTCCAAAACAGAAGAAAGGAAAAGCACCATTATCGATCTGTTAGTATCCCCGCCCGGCTGGTAGTGAAAGTGCAATTAAGGGGGACCCCCTCGCAATGGCGGGCGCGAACACGCAACACACACCTCTCACAGGGTGCAGGGTTACAGGGTTTGTTAAAAAATTCAAAACACCACCCGCGGTTGACACGCGAACTTGTTAGTCCATTATGTTAGTGGACAGAACACCGATAGTCAAACACATACGAAAAGAAAAAAGGGAACGGTGAAAGGGATAGCTACTTTTCTTCTCACCCGATGGTCGCCGGATGTTGTCGCTCGGCACTTCCGGAATGAAGGCGGCGACGGCGATCGCACAAATCACCATCAGGGCACCGAACACGAACGGTGGGCCCGGCATCAGCTGCGAGTACTCGTCCTCGATATGATGGTGCACTCCACCGATGCCGGACGACGCACCGACGCCACCACCACCACCGTGCAGCAGCGTTTCGTTGCGCACGAACCGCGCGTCGGAACTGTCGAATATGCCGCCACCGGCACCGAGCCCGTTCAGGGCGTGACCGCCGGCCGCCGCCGGCACGTTATGCTCGTCGTTCAGGTCCACGTGAAACACGTAGAATATGACGCCGAACATGGCCGGCCCCAAACCGTTGCACAGGCCGCGCATTCCGGTGACCATACCCTGAACCACTCCTGCAAAGCGTAATGAAATGCGTGTTAAAGGTATATCACGAAACGCCAAGCCGCCACGCCTTCCCCTTACCCTGTTGGTCCGGGTTGGAATGTATCGACACGAATGCACTGATCGCGGGGTACGTAATTGACGCTAGCGATGCCAGGATACCCGCTGCCCACATCATCCTGTGCGTGGAGAATGAGCTAAATTAGTATCGACGAAATAGGACGACGATGACGACGACGGTGAGGAACGTACCATGTTTGGCTGCCAAAGCCGTACCACAGAAGCTGCAACATTTCGAACAGTAATCCTATTATTATTGTACGCTTCGCACCAAGTGCCCTGTGGCGGGAAGAGAGAAAGAGAGAGACATTAGTACGCATCATCGATATTTCGTAATCCACAGGGACTCACTTCATTAGATCGCCTAGGATGACCTGCGTCAGTATACTTAGTATACCGACGACGGCAATGAAGATCGACACGTCGATCGAGCTGAAGTGCATCTTGAGCTTCAGATAGACGAAGATGCACGAATATTGTCCAGCTTCGGGCAGATACGACAGCAGCACCGTGACGCACTGCATCAGGATCGTTTGATCGAGACCAACCTTACGGAGTGCCTGCAAATCAACGCTTCAGTACCACCAGCAATTTCACTAACGCAACTTACAGCGCAACCAACTTACCGCAAACGGATCTGCCTGCTCCCAGCTGATCGGTGCCCCCCACGAGCTGGGGCGAACCTTCTCCGGTAAACTTTCCGGCACCGCCACCAGAATGAAGAACACATCCAGCACGGCGATGGCAGTCGCGAGGGCCACGATCAGCGGCTCCGAGTACTTATCGTTCAGATACGCCCCCAGGGCGGGTGAAATAACCTGCACACGGTGAGTGGGGGGAAAGAAAAAGGGCTATCATCTTGCCGAACCGGAGAATCAAACCTCACCGAGCCCCGGAACTTACTAAGCTGGCAGCAAACGTGGCCGACACCAGACCGTAGGCTCGTGACCGATCCTCTACCGTGGTCACGTCAGCCACGTACGCAAACACAACCGAAAACGTTACCGCGAACACGCCACTGATTGAGATCATTGCAAAGAACCACCTGCGCGGGGAGAGGGATCGGAAGACACATTCAGTTTGTTACGGGCGTTGTGGCCGCTTTGAGGCAGAGAGCAGGGCACTTACCACGAGTTGATCGACATCAGCGGTATCGGAGCGCAGGTGAAGAACACCGTGATGAGCAGGAAAAACTTCCGGCCCCACACGTCCGACAGGGCGCCGATGAGCGGTGCACTCAGGAACGACAGGATACCCTTGATGCCCATCACCAGCCCGTTCATGAGGAAGGTGTGGTCCGGGAAGGTTTGATTGAGGACCTGTGCGCCGAGCGAAGAAACGAGAATTAAAAACCTGCACTATCTAGCATCGTCGTCATCCCGAGCGGAATTGGCCACCTTCTTTTCCCGTTTCTTTTCTTCACCCCAAGTGCCCTTCAACGCGCTCGGTCAGGGGGTCACGTTCGCGCATTGTTCGCCGAGAGATTTTCATTACATAAAACTAGGCATCTATTTGTGGCCCCCGGCCGTAGTCGGTCGCTAATATAATTTACGAATAATGTGTCACCGCGGTGCGCCGCTTGGCGCTATTATTGCGCAATTCCGTGTACAGTGTGTGTGCGCCGCTCGCGAATACTTACATTTATCACGGGCATCGTGAGCAGGCCCCAGGCGAAGAATTCCAAAAATATGACTACTAAGGCATGATACACGCTCGGCTCACCGATGCCGGAACTCTGCGAAAGTTGGAACGAAAACAAATGTACATTTAATAAGGGCTGGATTTCGGTTGATGAGAGCGCTGCAAACAAGGATCCAGAGGCACATATTCCACACACATAGGACAGAGAGCAGTGATGATGACGAAGGCAACGTGGCACATAAAATTCAATAAATTCGCGTACGCTTTTGGCAATCGCCTTCCCGAGAATTGGCGGCACACTTGGGGACAGCGAAAATCCAGAAACACGATACGGAGGATCGGGGAACGAATCGGTGGAACCTTCAAAAACGACGCCAATTGTCCGGGTCCAATCATTAATCGTTCGAGAAAGTTGTTGTTCCGAACCCGGACGTTGACGGATGTGACATTATACAACCCAATGACGCAATGGAGGTAAATGTGGGCTTCTTTCAACCATCAACAACAACCCTGGGCCCTTATCAATTTAATTGGCAAATCAACAAATGTGGAGGTCGGGAATCAAACATCGAGTGGTAATTGTTGAGCTGACAAGCGCACAAGCGTAGCGTGTTCCACAAAGTAGCACCGTGGCCACCCGTCGTCCGCCGTGTTGCCAGATTACGGGAAAGCAACATTTGCACGATAAACACCTTGTTTTCCGTGTCCAGCGTCATGTACGACACAAACATCACACACCGGGGCACCGGGTGTGTGGATTTGCGTCAAACTCCACACACTCCCCACAACCGGACCGAAGACCAAGTTTCGGGACAAGTTACGTTGCGCGACAACGGTTCCTGCAGGGTGTGTGGAGAGCATTACGCACGTACGCACGACAAACCAAGGTGGTCGCCTCCCCACGGATTCGCACTCTCGGTGACCGGTGTTTGCCGCACAATTCTCGTGTTGGAGTGAATTTTCGTACCCTCTCGAGCGCAGGAGGTTCAGTTTCCATTTGCAGGTTCGTAGGCCGGTTGACGCGGAAAAGGAAAAAGATATCCCAAAAGACATCGGACGCGGAACGCCCAGGTGAGACTACCAACCTTACAGTGATTGAAGATCAATCGGAGGAAGTAGATGAGATTTTTGCTCTGCTTCAGCTGCACCACGGTCACGGTCGGTAGGCCACTGCAGTTGCTAAGACTCGAAGGTGTCGTCGTGACTCGGGCGTGCTGCTGTTGCTGCTGATTGGCGGTGCTGGACCCCACCGCTGGCCGGCTACCAGCGGCTGTGGCGGGCGCACCGAGGTCGACCGTGGCCGTGTCGCTAACCGGATTATCCACGATGTGCACACTCGTGCTGTTGCTGCTGCCGGGGTCGGTCGCATCGATCACCGCTGCTTCCGAGTCGGGCTCGTTGGCGTTGATGATGCGCGACTTGTACGACGAAACGGTGGCGGTCGTAGCCGCCGAGTGGGTCAACATGGACGAATCCTCATCGTCTTCCTCCTCCTCATCGTCCTCATCATCGGGTGCCACCACCGGCTGGTGCTGTCCAGACACACCACTCGATTCTACCGCTGGCCGACTCTGCCTACAAAGGACCTCCCTCACAAGGGCCATCTGTTGCGGGGGCTCAATCTCCACGACACTGCAGCAGTCCCGCCGGCGATCCATCATGGCCCGATCCCTTTCCGGCAGCTCGCTGCCGGCCGGCCTTCCGCTGATCATCGGCGCACACTCGGCCGGCAGATCGAAACAGCTGCTGCTACGACTGTTGCTAATGCTGAGATAATTGCTATTCTGATCGTCGGTGTCCGTGCAGCTGTCTTCGGCGACCACCGTCTCGGTGGAGGCCACCTTCCTCGGAGTCTCGCCGCCGTTGCTTCCATCGGCACCGCCAGTTACCAAGTTACTTCTATCACAGACTTCGGCATCACATCCAATCGCAACCGATCCCGCCGACGGCCGGGAAAGGTTGGCCACCGCCACCACCTTGGAGCTGGTGGGGGTCCCTCCTCCAACACCAACAGCGTCCTCCACAGCCGAAAGCATTAACGAAGGCTCCATCACTTGTACTATACCGTTTCCTGCAGCACCCAAATTGACTCCACTTCACAGATTCGTTTCGGAGACGCTCCACCAGTTACTCCATCGGACGTCCTCTCCACCACCAGCAACCACAACAACAACAGCAACTACAACAACAACGAAGATGATGATAACAACAATTCGGGGGCACCGGCCTGGCGGGGTTCAATTCAGACTCGGCGGCGTAACACGAGAGCACAGCGAAATCCTTCTCGGATCATCCCACGGCAGCGTGATGCACGCTCGGGGCCCGGGACGTTTAAATAGACTCTGGTGCGGCGACTAGCCCCTCCCCGGGCGGGCTCAGCGGATTTGGACGTACAGAGATGATGGATCTTTGCCTCGCGGGTTCTAAAATTAACAACGACCGCCAACTAGGCAACCACGGCGGACATAAACTTAGTTGCTCAATGAGAACACTGCCGCTCTGCACGTGCGCCAGCTTCCGCGCCAAGCCGATTCCGCCGACTGGGCGTACTGGGCGATTTCAGGCAACACCTTTCTGCTGCTACCGGACGGACACTTTTACAGGCGCTTCAACAGGACGCTCAATGAGAATTCCGTTCCATTCTTGTCCAACACAGTCGGGTGCCGAATCTATGATCGTGAAGACGTAGGTACATCTCCGGTCCAGTTCCGGTTTGATGAGGTATGCGCGTAGGGATGTGGTGTTCCTGTGGTTTCTCTGGAGAAATGTCCCGCCAGCGCAGAGAGAGAGCACCAACGAACTATCGTTTTTCGGTTAATTTAAGCGTTGATTGGTCGCAAAAATATGTGCTCCGGATACTCGAACGCAAGATGATGATGAGGATGGCCCCCAACACGGACGTTGGACGCGGTTTCAAGTGCTGCTGCCCATAAAATAACTTGTTTGTACATTGGCGTAGCACTTTGGGGCTGGTATACGACGTTCGAACTCGGAGCTTCTCTGTTGTTATACTTCTCGTTTCGTTTTATAGGCACTGAATTCAGAGTAGATGCCCCACCAATCGTCGTCGTTTGTGTGGGAAGAATACCGCCGGGGGCTTCAACGTAGGAATGGTTCTTTTATTGAATGATTTGTCCTTGCGATGTTCCGTTCGACGGGCCGGAACCGGATGAAAGTGCGTGTGCGGGCGGTACTCTACTTTTAAACGCTCATCTAAAAGAAAACACATGTAACACACATTTCGGTTGTGATTATTTATGTACACTCACAAACAGCAGGGAACCTGAGACCAGCATTCGACAGGTCGGTAGCACAACGGTAGCACACACGGAATCCAGATGAGTTCTTTGCCATCGTACAAATTCAAGACTAATAATGTCCAACGATTCAGTACTGTAAACGCATTTGGAGTGTTTTGAAGTGATTGTAAAATGTAATTGATCAAGCCATAATAAGGTGGTGCCACAATAGGAAGCACCGTGTAGGTAGAGACTCCACATCCTCACGACCTTAGTCAGCAAAGTTCATTAACGCGGCCCACATTAAAGGCACCCAACGGCCTGGGGCATTAACCATGTGTCTTACTTGTATGCCTCACCTTAACAGCAGACATTGAGCAGATGTGTAAAAAGTATGTAATTAGTAGCGAGATTCATGCATAAAACATTACGAACCTACGAACCTACGCAAACACAGCGCGTAACGAGTTGAGTACACGATCACGTACCGAAGATGGATTTAACGACGATGCTTTAGTAGTCTGCCGACAGATCGTGAAGCGTGAAGTAATTTGTAAAGTTGCAGTTGGCCAGGAGCACCTCTAACGATACAATCGAAGTGCCGGCGGGCATTCAGCACCCGCCAATCGATACGATCCCTGTTATGATGATGATCTCATCATCACTCGGCGGAAAATTCCGTCGAAGCCGCAAGCCACTTACTGCATTCGGTCGACACAAAAGCCTCAACCAAAAGCCCCAAGACCCCGAGAGAGGTGGTGGTCACACCTGGAGCTCGATAACCGAGATCGATATACGATGGCGAGGCGTGCGCGCGCCTGGGCTATGTGGCCTGAAAAGCCTGCCCAAAACCTGCACTGCACCCTGCCATCAGAAGGGTCTCCTTGAAGGCCCTCGGCCGACGCTATTTGGTGCACCAAAATGGCTCCGTGCCGGGGAGGGGGAGCTAAGGGAAAAAGAGGCGACGAAAATCCGCAAAATGCATCGCCTGCGTCGTCGTAACGTCTGCGTCATACAAATCCTTCCTGGGCTGGGTTGTGGTGTGTTCCGTGTTGACCGGTAGCGTCACGAAATGTCACGTCCCCACCCCACCTGGCCTGCTGCGACGATAAACGGTGGTGGCCGAAATGGAGAAAGACCTCCATGGACCACGGCACGCGAAATGTAACGAAATGTGTTTTCGGCAGGACGATACGGTCCCCCGGAGAGGGTTACCGGGTGCAATGCGGGAATTATAATGTTTGCTTTTGATTAGTTATTGCTTCACCGTAATGCTGAAATGTTGTGTGAGTCATGTGCGTCAAAACAACGTTAATTTAAGGATCCCTAAATTAATATCCCTTTCGTCGATAGCTTAATGAAATAAATATTTAACCATTTTTTTAATCCTGGCCCCTTTTACGATCCGTTCTTAACGGGTGCTTTTTATCACCCGACGGCTGTGCTCTGGGGTGCGCTGTGCTCTGGTGAGTGGTTGCAATTATTTTCGTTTCACTTTACCTTCATATTGTTTATTTGTTCGGATCACACAGATTCCTTGCTACCACACGGGCGACCATATCCCATATCGGGGCCGCGCCCCGAGGGCCCTCTTTGGGAACAGCTTTCGCAAACACAGTATTGTGTGCCAATAAAAATAAGGCGGAAACAAAAAAAACCCAACGAAGCGTCAGGATGCCCCTGGCAGCATCTCGGGTCGCAGAGTGAAATCCGACCAGCGGGCCGATGAGATCAAATTTCACAGCCCTCTGGATTCGAGTAAATGTCGACAGAAAGAAGGTACAAAGGCCTTGACCCAAAACCAGCGGCCAAAACGCGCAGATAAGCGATTTATGATACGGTTATGTTTTACGGCGCACCGGGGACCGCGACCTCGCTCACAGCCAACTTTCTCCGGACCGGACAAATAAACGGCTGTGCGCCCCCGATTTCGCGCCAAATCCGGATCTGATCCCTCCGCCCCGAAAAAAGAAATGGCAATCCTTGAGATCCGGTGTCGGGCTGGCTAGCCCGGACGAAAGGAAGTTGTTTTGCAGGCCCATCCCTTTCGGGGTCATCTTGTCTAACGAATCAGAAAGTCCAAATCACCACTGCACGCTGACCAGTATAATGTTGCGAGCGACCGAGTGCGAGAGCGGGATCGCATTAAGTGCGAATTTTGGCGTCTAGAGGCCGTGGACCGCAAATTGACACAAATGATGTTCGGCATAAGGCGCAAGCTACTGACCCCCGTTGACACACTTCGCACCGGACGCTTATTAAGTCACTTAAACCTGTGACAGTCCATGTTTCGGGCTACGGCCCCGATTGCGACCGCCGGTTTCTGTCAAGCGAGGCGCAAAATGAATGAAAGTAGGACGCAGTTCGCAGTCCTTAATGAGGCGTTTATGTCGCGATAATGATTTTAGTTATATTTTGGACACTTCATTGAGCCTTCAATGTTTTAAAAGTTGCAGTTGGACACAGTATGAATGGCAAACTTATTCCAGTTACTGTATCTTTGGCTAATGACCAGGCTCAACCATTGCCGGACGAAACTGCGGTGTTCGGTGTCACGGAACTCCTTCCGTCAAAATGGGCGCACTGGCACACAATTAGTGATTAGCATACGGAGCCCCAGAGAGGGAGCCAAACTTCACCTGCAACTTTCAACACCCATAAATCAACCGGCCGAGTCGAGGCCTTCTGGCAGCGGGCCACGTCTGCAGTCTCACACTCGCCAGTGCCGCCAGTAATCAGGCTAATTGTCGCAGGCAGTCGGAACCACCGGTGGTAACCTTAGTCGGAAGCGGACACCGAGAAGAAAGAGTCAGAAACTCGGACCCCGTGATCATCTTACAGAAACTCATCAGAAAAATCCTTTCATGAACGTAAAATCAACAAACTTTGCGCCAAACCCCTTTCTCGCGGTTCACCGCGACCGTCTCCTGTTTCCCGGTTGGCACAGGTTTTGGAGAGTGTTTCTCGAGAGTCTCCAGAGAGCAGGACATCGAAACGCGACGGTGTGAACGACGGCAGTCAGTGCGCATGTCCCACGGGTCGTTTGCTCTCCGAAAATTCCGATGGAATCGCGTGCCGTTGGAAAACGGGAAAAAACCGGCACACGAACCACCGCCACCACCACCCCCTGCAGCCCTGCGAGGACACGGAGGGCCACCCTTCCAGTACGGCCACGGGTGAAGAAGTAGGTTGCCGCCGGTGAGACACCCGTGAGCGGCCAGTAATTTACAACAGCTGTCGAAGCGGGGATTGCTCAAGGTCCTTGTGGCGGCCGAGTGCACGTGTACCGGGGCCACCGAGACGGCAGTGCCATTGATCGGTGCGGCCGTCGGTACTCAAAACGATGACGCCATCGGAACGATCGGTAGCATCGGGAGAAGTAGAACTGGCATCGATTGTGTTCGTGGAATTTTCCCATTCCCAGTCTTTGCGAGGGAAATCTGTAATCAAGGACAAAGACGACTACGACACCGCGATCTTTGACGGTGGAAATTATTTTGAGCAGCACTTCCCGCGAATTCTCGCCCCCTCTGTAAAGGTTTGTTTGATTCGCCCTCCTGAACTGCCAGAACTGGAATCGTTTCGAAACGAGTAATAAGTGGTTGTAATCACTGTGCTGGAAGGAACCGCAGCTTGTACCGATAAACATGTCACTGTGACCAACATGTGACAGTAACTCGGCGTTGCCGTATAACTTTTGCCTAACCGCACACCGGTACACCCAACGGTGACACGCACCAGAAACATTTCACATTCTAATCGAGGAACCAACAGCACCACCATCGACCCAACACTGGGATGCCCCCAAAAGCGCGCTGTAAAGCCGCTAGGGGCTTGTGTGGGGCCGATTCGTGTCCTAAGCCCCTACCACGGTCAACGACCGATGGATGAAGTACAGGATTCTTGTTAAAATCTCGCCCTCGGAACCGATCCGAACCAAACAAACATAATAAAAATAATAACACGACCGTTGCGCCTCCCTGCGGTTGGATCTTTCGGGGGTCACGGAAAGTGTTAAAGCCATCCGAACCAGAGAATGTGCCCGAAACCTCACACAAACACAGTATGAAATGGAAGTATTTCTGGAGATGGGACTACGGAACGCGTTACATACACATTTCGGGGTTACGATGCGGTTCTACAGCAGGCCACCAGCCAGGGAGACCAGCAGGAGCAGCTTCGCACATGCCAGGGTTTAGATTATTTGATTAATCGTCTGATCGTGACAGTTCACGAAAAAGCAGCGGGTATAAAGTGTCGAGAGAAAAAACGGTTCCCGGGGCGAACGGGAAAAAGCACTGCCCGCGGCACCTCACGTGGGACGACGACCACCGCTGGTTCAACCTAAGCAAAGTTGAGACCCAACACAAAAAATAACCCCACGCTACCAGACCGCGAGTTTTCGCGGAATGTTTTCGTAACCAACCGTCAGCCACCAGGCGCCTCCATGCAGAACAGAACGAAGAAAGTTTCCCGTTCGCTGCTCTTCTTTCGACTGTGGGCGACGGCAGTGTTACTTACTTAGTGAAAAAAGGCCGCTTTATGAATAATGCGCCTTCTCTCGGCATCGCGTTCATTAGAAAGGTGGAAAGTTTTCCGTCTGTCCCACGTACGTATCGTGCCCACAACATTCGGGCGGGGCAAAAATGGCGAATTGAACCGAAAAGGAGCTCAACGACGGTGTCATGTTGATGAGTCCTCGTCTCAATACGCTTCGTAATGGAGCCCTCGTTGGCGGGGTCCATTTATCACCATATCTCGAATTTAGCAACAATCTTACAGATAAGACTCAATAATGTTGAGCTAAAATGTTAACTCTTCTCCCTCACACACCGTTGACGGGCGCACTTGGGCACTCTTGGCAAACATAGTTCTACAATATTATCTCGAATGCCTCACTCGAGTCCCACCCGGCCCAAGATTGCAACTCCACAGAGCGCCGGACAACAGTCAGCACAAACCAATCAAAGATAAACGGTTTTTCGCACCGCAGCAGAGGGTTTGAAATTTCATCCGCCATTTCGAGCACCATCTGAGGGGTGCGCGCGCGTAAGGTGCTAATTTTGCGCTTTCCGCCGCCGGCCTGAACTCAGACAGTTTCCACCTTCTCAGACAGACGGGGCTGGTGTAGGGTTTCTTGGCCACACACCGTTTGCCACTCTAAGAGTTTGGTCAATATTGACCCAAGCCAGGCGTCAAAGAGCCGTTCGCAGGCCGGTTAGGTCCACGTAATGGGCGACGGACGTTCACCGAGAATGACCAGTGCGCTTTTAACCGATGTTCCGGCTTTCGAAAATTTACATCCAGAAAAGTGGTCATTTTTATGCTGACCGTCCTATTGATCCGCCCCAAAATGGAAAAAGCAAGAAAGGGTGATAAAACGATGCGCACCATAAGGCCCGGATTAGCACCCCAAAACTACGTAGGTTGGTGAGTCACACAAAAACTAACCAGAATGGCGCATAGAAAGTCAATGCTGGGCCATCGTCAGGCCATTGCTGGTACCACTGGAACCCGCCGAGAGAGCCTTTTGCTCATAAAATATGCAGTAATGAAAACATGGATTTGACAGCCGTTTGGTGTGGTGGCAAGATCGATGGCCACAGCGCGTTATGCCGAAGCCCCAAACGTACCGGGAAAACCGTTTGAAGAGAAGTCAGACTCAACTCTGCTCAACGCTCGACCTTCGCCAATGGTTTAGAAATACACCGTTAGAGTAATAACCATCATTAGGAATGCGGGGCGATTAATTAGAATTAACTGCAACGTTCGCTCGCTCAACGCGCTGGCCTCGAGTTGACGGGGGAAGAAATTTAGTAAAAATCGATTTTTGCCATAATGCGAAAGTAACCGGTGAACCCAGCGAGCGGCAGGGCATCACACAGAATGGTGCCAAATTCAATATCCACCTCCCGGAGAGAGCTGCTGACGGCTTTCAAGGATCAGCAAAAAAGAAAACGCTGGCTACCAACCGCCAGATGCTCTGGCGCCAATCCGAGGAGGGAGCAGCCAAAACTTTGCAGGCGATTTTCTAATCATTCCCAACGCTTTTGGCAGGGGCCATAGCGTAGCAACGTAGATGGATCCCAAAGATGGATGAGTCTGCAGCAGCAGCATCGGGCTCATGTTGCTGGCGACCGGTTGACCTAGGCCCCGCACCCAGTAAGAGGTCGATCGATTCGAGCATACATTCTTGTCTCGTTTAGGGTCATTATCATCACGGCCGCACAATCTGGCCCAGCGATGACTTTGTACGTGAACCCGCGGGCGGTCACGCGATTCGCCTAATCGTCCGATCGCATCCGACTGCATCCGTCAGCAGGTTTCGGACCGGACCGGAGGATGCACAGCCGGGCAATCGTTACTAATGACCCACCGCTTCATACGGGCGATAGTTTCTGCCGTTGCTCCGGAATCACACATCATTATGTAATGGGATGCAGATACGCGGATTCATTCCGTCTGCCAAACACAATCCTGACAGTTTTAATTAATTTCTTATAAATTCATTTTCCTAAAAATAATGGTTAATGTTTAATGTTTGTCACAATCCAACAGGACCCAAACAGTGCTGTGTGGAATCAACTGCCACTCGAACGAGAGCACCCATGTTACATAATTAAACGAAAACCATCGGTAGCCTCCAAGAAGGTGTAAACGTCCGGCTTGGCGTTCCGTAGAGCAGGCTCCCGATTGTCGCGCCACACGCCAACCGACGAAGACAGGGTGTCTCGACAGGGCTCAACCGATGGCGGATTCTCGCGAAACCGTTCTTAGATAAATACGCCACACGGCCGAAGATTTGGCCCGAGAAATGGGCAACAATAAAAGTTGCCACCAGACGACGACGACGCAGAAGGCCGTGGAAGCAGCAGACGAAAAGAAGTTTATGTTTCTTCTATCTCCCTCTCTCGCTCTCTCTCTCTCTCTCTCTCTCTCTCTCTCTCTCTGGCTATGTTTCGACAACGAAGGACGACTTCGATGCTCCGCGCCGCTACCATGCTCAATGGATCTTCCATTGGCTGGCCTCAAAAGGAGTCGTTGGGTGGTTGTTTTTTTTACGACACCAAACATCCATTCAACTGACATCCCGCGACCGTCGATTGGAAATGTTCATTCTTTAGAGAAGCGTGTCTGTGTTTTTTTTTTGTTAGTGTCGGGTCCGTCGTGCGCTGAATGTGCTTTTATCAAGCAGAAACCCCATCGCAAAAGGGAATTACGTTGCGAAAGGAATTTTACTTTTCCATCTCCATTCAATGCGCCATCGGAAGAAATATAAATCTCTCCGGACTCTGCAAGGCTGGGAGTTATGTAAAGGACTCGGACCGCGTGCTACCGTTGGTGCACTTCCCGTCGTGTGCTGTACGCAGAGGGTGTTCTCAAGCTCGCTGCTCCCGGGTGCATACGTACTTTGGGAGGTGTTTGCCGTGTGTCCTTCTGGCACGGTGGCCGTTGCCTGGTGGAGTGATGTTGCTGTGCAGTGTTTTGCATTTCGGCACACTTCTGCACGCTTCGCACTCGGTGCACTTCGTGCACTTCGAACGCTTCAAGTTGTCTTTCCTGCTCTGTTGGGTTCTTTTACTGCGAAATCCGGACGAATTTTCCCACACGTTACGGCCTTCTCTCCACTGGGTAAGCTTCAGAAGGCTTCAACACGGCAATGTACTCACTTTCAAAGGATCTTTTTAATTCTCCCAAACCCTTGCTTCACACATTATTGTCGCACTGAACACCGCTTGCTGTGTGCCGTGATTGACCATTGGACAAGGTACATCCGTACAAGGACAGTCGGAATTTCACACCCAGCAGGCTTCGCTTTGCACTTCCTTACAAGATGGGACCCACTTTGGGGAGGGGTTAATTTTCAACCACACGCTTCCACCAACACACGTCAAATTCACTACTCGGGCCCAACGTGAAAGGACAGGTTAGTGTCCCTTTCTTTGGTTCACCAAAAATCCACCATTTTCTCACCACAAAAAATAAGAAACCAAAAACGCGAACCGCAGCTGGTGATTCGCGTTCGACAGCAAAACACGAACTAAGCGGCGAGAGTGCGATCGTCTCGCCAGCACGGACTCTGGCTGTGAGAGTGTCTCTCTGAGTGGTCGGACGCTCAGCAAACATTGGCGGCTGTCGGAGGATGTGTGCGACCCCCCGTCTGGTGGAGAGAAGACCACCAAATGGGGCGCACTGGCACAAAAACAGAGCAGAATTGGCCCCCCCACCAGGTGATTCAAACTCAGAGTTTCAGTTTCATCTGCTCGGCGTTGAGCCAACGCAAACTTCGATCCCTTTTTGGCTCTCGCGCGTCCCGTGAGCACCGAAAGGCCTTGACAGGTGCGATGGCACGTGAGAACTTATCGTTCCCGAGTTCCTTGTGTACACTAGAAAACGATAGGAACGGTACCAACCAACAAAGTTCACGGGGCGCGCGCGAACTAAAGGGGCAAATTGTACGAAGAAACCCGAGCCAACACCAAAAACAAATGACTTCACAATTAGTGTTATTTTGCACGATTGTTTAGCTTTCACAAAATAAACATAACGGCGAAACGACCGATCCCAGGAAATGTTAGGTTTTGAGCAACGAAATTGTGCGGATAGCTCAACTGTCGCCCCACACGGGCGCGACCGTTGTTCGTGTCACGTAGCGCCAACCCGCGCGGCGGAACACATGTTTCGAGCCGCTGTTGTTCGCAGAGATTATCGATTCGCGTGGAACCGGAACCTGGACCCAAATCGACAACACAAAGTAACAGTCGGAGCTGCGATATGCACTCTGGAAGCGGGAGATCAGTGCGCCAGCAACGTTTGAACTTACTCTACCTTCGCCATCATCGTGTCATCGGTGTGAGTGGATACTAGAGCCAAATATTCAACCTATTGCCAACAGAGGGTGAGTGTTGTAATTACCTGAAACGAAACGAACAACAAACATACATTAAATAAGTGACCGTATACACAGCGCAGCAGTGAGCTCATACAATGGCGGGTCCGGTCCCTTCCGGTACGCAATGGTATCCGAAATCTGCCCTCTTTTAGCGCAGCACAACATATCGGGGTGGCACCTGATTAAAAGTATAAATATTCATTTCCATTGCTCAACGAAGCCACAGCCGCCGGAGGCGACAAGTTGGTCAAATTGAAGGCGCAACTATTTCATCAACTCTGCATGATAAAAAGCAACCCCCAGTTCGAGATAATGTGATGGCCGTAAATTCATCTGATAATTACATCACACATACAGACACACAGCAAACATTACGAGGACCGCCGCCGGCCTCGCTATGCTAATCTCGTGACGACATCACTCGCCTCGGTGGGGACTTTTTGCAATTGATGCTATCACCACCTACGCGCTCGCGGCCCTTCTCGCGGTGATCTCACTCTGTGCCGTGTTTAATTACTGTCCGGAGCTTGGAGGCCTGAAACAGATGCCGTTCATCCTTTTGACCGAAAACCATGGAGATAACCAAAATCAGTGAGCGCGCCCTTAAATTGACCCCAAACCAGGGGGGGAAAGAAAATGGAAATCTTCTCAACATCCCACGCGCAATTCCAGGAACAGCACCCGGTGGGCGGACTATGGAAGGTATTTCATTGGTAGTCGTCGGAGCGCCGAAAAGCAAACAAAGCGAGACATAATATAACCGGTCCACATAGAATGCGTTCCACGGCCACGGATCCACCCTTCTATTGGCCGCAGCACGAGGGTCCACTGCAACCCACGTGTCACGCACGGCGGGGTTCCGCGACCCGCTTCGTGTGCATCGCGTGAACACAATGAAACCGCAAACGACGTGGTCAACCATGCGATGGTGGCAAAAAATAACCACATCACAACAGACCACCCGGCGAGGGCTGTGTGTTGACGTCACACACCGGAGCAGAAGGGGGGCTATTGTGTCGCCGGGGCTACTACTAGACAGCTTGACACACCAACCAATTGGCAGTCACAGAATGGGAGTCCCTTCAGAGGCCGCTTGCCAGAACACTCCGACTTCGGGGAGGGCGATAATCAAGTGTGTGGCCCTTCACAGTAAGAAGTCCCCGGAGACCGGGAAGAAACTGCAAAATGGCGATCTTGCGTTATTTGATCGGTTTATCGCAAGCTCACCCGCAAGCGTTTGTCGCGGTTTGTGACGCACGCGAGATGTCTTCACCAGCCACATGTTTAGGCATCGTAGCTGGCAAGTAATTTGTTTGAATTGAAATAAATTAAAACCAGTTTTGATCAAACTGTATGTTGGAAAACTAAAACAACACTTCGTTTCGGTCGTGACAAAATGGCCGCCCCAGCAAATCATATTTGGGCCCACAAGAAATTATGGTCGGTCGGCAGCGATGCAGGGGATGCAGTTACAGAGCGCGAAAGACGTTGCACAGCACCAAAGTGCAACCATGCAAATTCAATCATTGGACAATTGGACAGGCCGCCATCACGTCGTCGTCGTCGCCGCCAGATGGTGGTTATAGCCACCTCCACGCGTACCCGGCGCATAAAGACGTCTGCAGTCTCTGCGAGGAGGCGACCACGGCAGGGAATGCGAACCTATTTATAGAGAAGAAGTAACCGGGGCTTGATCACTTTCAATTAAACTCAATCAATACAAGCCCAACTGGGGCGCGAAAACTGCCCAGAAGCCGAAAGGACGGAACGCGACACCAGGGAAAGGAAGCTAAGACACTTGCTGGCAGATTGTTCAGTTCAAGGCTGTGCAAACCTCTAATATCCGGCCCTCGGTGGGGCGGACCGCGGATTAATGTGAGAAAATTAATACAATAAAGCAACTGTGAGCCGCGCCAGAAAGGCACGTTGTCGGTGTGCTGAAAATCACGTGTTGAGCACGCTTTTCGTCACACACCTTACACACTCGTTTGCAGCTCGTTACGCAGAGCGTTTAGAACAAAGGTGATAAATTTAGCACCATCAGCTGAAAACCGACGGTTTCTGGATATGTTTCAACTCGCAGCGTAGCAACAGGCAGCATCGGTGCCGTTATGTAATAAATCCACAACAGTTTTAGTCATCCAAACTTTCGGCGCTTCTAGCACGTGTAAGGAACGGAGATTAATGACGTAGCTTTAATGTACACGTGAGTTCTTGAGCCTCTAATAGCATCCCCTTTTCGAATCAAGCAATGCAACTAATGGCACAACAGGTGGGTCCTTCAACAGTTCTACAACCGCAATCGAGACACTTACTAGTGGCCAGCCATGATTTGCACCAGTCGATGGCGTTCCCCGTTAGTGACCGAGCAAACAGCGAGGGTCTTCTATGCAAACGGCACCATCACGTTCGCTGGCGATAGCGCAAGTCAACGATAACGGCCAACGAACGCACGATAAGAGCCCCACCGAGTCTCGATAATTGAAAGATGGCGAAATGGGAAAATCGATCCCAAAGCGCATCATCATCATCACCATTTCCGATTTGCTTAACATCGCGTCGCAGGGTGGCCCCCGCGACTAGCTGTCAAGTGGACAGCACACCCCGATTCCCTGTGCCCGAGATAGATAGCGAACCGGAAATGGTGTCAGTCAACTCACTACCGATGCTTCCGATCGATATGACGGACGGAGGAAATCGTTTCGAAAGGTGGCAAAAACATCCAAAAATTGAATTCCTTCCTTGAACAGAAGTGTCCACCGGTGGTCGTTTGACATTTGCCGTTTTTTATGGCCCCGCTTGTTGGTTAATTTATTTTTGGTCTGCTGCAGTCTGGGATTTCAAGCGGTGCAAATGCGGCTCTCAGTGAAGCAAAAGATCAGGTAAATCTCAAAACAAGCTTACCGGTTCTGGACGTACCTTGACCGATGTGCCCCTGCCAGGATCACAATTTAGTATGCAAATCACACGGTCCCTAAATGCTACTTTACACTGAAGGGAAAACCCGCCTGACGAACAAAAATGTAACCTCTCTCTCGCCTCGGAGCCTACTATAATTGTCGGGGTTTACGACCGGCGCGTTGTTCTAACACGTGTCAAGTTGACAACCAATGTACCAGACATAACAACGATAAACTGAACATTAATTATCGACAAGAATCTGCCGGCTTCTGCTGGCCACGTGTTATTCTTTCAGACCTGAAATCGGCAGGACATTGGTGGTCAAAAGAATTGTTAACCAACTTAGATTTATCACAACTAAAAAAATTTATTCTTTAATTAGAACAAAATAGACCAGCCTGTCAAAACTTCCGGTCGTTGTTAAAGCATAAGTATTGCGCCCGGCAGGAAGTTTTCGCCTTAAAAAAGACGGCCGTGCCCAAAAATAAGAAACGCTCCTAATCCGAATCCGTAGAAAACGACTTCTGCAGCAGTTTGTCTTCCACAGTCCAACCAGAAAAAAAGATCCCATTATCCGTGCGCCATCATGGCTGTAGTCAAAACTTGAAATGTACAAAAATACACAAGAAAAATGATTATGCAAACCCCGAGTACCCATGGACGGTAACGGCAAAGCGAAAACGGTCCAGAGCGCAACAGATTGTGAACAAATTTTAGCCTTCCCGTCACGGGGACGAGGAGCAGGCCAAATAAGATGACTGACCGGCCGCCAGCGGGTGTTAGAAGCTTGAAGCGTAATCTGTGCCACATGTGGCCGTGGCTCGCACACCAACGGATAGCGTCGTTTCGGTTCGCTTCTTGAGAGTAGACAGTCTTGTTGGTTCGGAGACGAGCCTTAAGAATACACGCCACAAAAATGCCAACTTCATGCGCCCCGACAAAGCAGGAAAAACAAATATCGAAAGCATTGCACTCGGCCACACGGCCCGGTTCCGCCCCGCTCCGGGCGGATTATTTTGGCCATATGCTACGCGACGGCTCGTAAATTTACGTAATCCAGCCGCGGTCGCTGGCGGCGACCAGAAGCCCTCACAAGGCGGTTGGTTTGTTTGTTTTGTACAGCTTCCCGTTACGTATTATAAACCATGTTCGTCATCAAACATGGCACCATTTTAATTAAAAAGAATGTCGAAAGCGGCCCAGTGTGCTATCAGCGAAAAGTTTACTTTTCGGACAACGTACGATGATAAGAACGTCCCCGCAGGGAATCAAACCGGTCGCCAAAAAAAGCTTTCCCGCAAACCCATTACCCGTCCGTAGGGGGTCACCAGATCTCGAGATGAGCGTCGACCCTGACCTACGACCATCATCCATTTCTTACGAGACGAAGCTGTTCCAAAAAAGGTGTCCTTCCAAAATGAGATCAGAAAACGGAACAAGCGCTCCACAAAACTTACACCTGTGAGACAAAACCGTCGCAACAGGTTGACGTCGACACATCAAGGCGCGTATTATGGCGTCCCCTACCGGTTGCCACCGGTTTAATAGCCGGCGCTTAATGACCGGCCTTTCGAAAGCCGAGAAGCCAGTAAAACGACGCATGCAAGCGTCAGAGCCATAGGGGTCGATGATAACCTCCAACCGGAGCGGAGCAGAGAAATGATCAAGCAGTAGAGCCAAGTCGTGGTGGTCAGAGCCCCACACATCCCAACGCACGCATCACGGTCAAGTTCAAGGTAAGTGCACCATTATCGAGGCTCCGGCGGCTGCTGGCCGCAGATCAGCTGTTCGGGACGCGTGTACGTCCAACGTCAAGAGAAAGTGGCCACGGGGTGCTGCGCTTCGGGGCGAAGCCTATGTGGCCGCTAGTGTGGAAGGTCTAGGCTGTGTTTTCTTTTTCAATGCTGCTTTTGAACCATCCAAGAGGCTGCTCCCCTCTCGCGATTGTCCGCCAGCCTCTTTTTCATCGCTCCCCGGCTGGAAATGTTTACCGAATCGGAATGTTAGCGAGAACCGGTTTGCGTAGACTCTGGAGTATAATCAACTCCAGATCACTCCGGCTGCTTTCGTTCATCATTCATCAGCACGTTCCGCGCTGTTAATTGCCAACATCCGAGAAGTTCGGCTCGAGGGAAGTCATACATTATCGAAGCTTCTACGGCCCACGAGCTGTAGATTTATCATTGCTTAACATGCACCGGAAAATTCAGAAAATAGACAATAGAAAAAGGGATGTACAACTTTCCTAGTTGGCACTCACGTCCGGGGGTCGTCGTGCGCTTCGTGCGGAGGAGTCACATCGTGTTGGGTTCACACAACACGATCATCACACAAATTACATTAGTTGCTGGCTTACGTGGCCCGCACATACCCCACGACGGGCTGTTCCTAGTAATGTACACAAACATCCAACAAGAACAGTAGTGCGGCATTGTTGCCGTGGAGGTCTGGAGAAGTTGGCAACAGAGACATGGAACGTGCGTTTGTTACTGTTTTTCGCTGAACCCTCTCTGAATAAGTAACAACAGGGCCACTGTTTGCCATCATTAATTCGATTGTCGCCCACTTGTGTTCGTGAGGTGGTTTAGAGACCACGAGCTGGACCACACGCGCTGTTCGGTGTCTGGACCGCTATCGGGGCCGCCATCATCCGCCCGCGCTATCTCCAGACATTGCGAAACTGTGTTTGCAGCATTTTATGACCAATATATTCTACCGGCATCCATCATGCCCGAAATCGGACGGTCATAGCCAGTGCCCCTTTACTCGCACGATAAGACATGATTTATCAAAACTCATATACCCGATACCAGCGCGTGCGATGCCAATAGAAATCCATAGCTCATTGTTTAGTAATTTTTCCACGTCTGCCAATCATCTTACGGTCGGAACGCACTCCGTTCCGCATAACGGAAGAAACGATCGCGCGATCGCGCACTAGCCGTATGCGCCGTTGTTGCTCCAACAATCCAATCTTCCGGTTTAGTACCCGTGTAAAGTGTGCTTCTATCATAAAATCCGGCCCCGTGACTTGTAGCACCTCAAAACTTCGGCCACTAATTTTATTCTCCCCGGTTTCTAGTAGCTGGGTGCGTGGCTGCTTCCGCTAATCTGCTTACCGTTATCACGCCGTCCTTTATGATGGCCGTTTTACGGCTTCGGAGCACCATGATGGGTTTTCTTAACGATTTTTTCGTCATGCTTGCGATGGGTCCTTACGCCAGCGGCCAGCTGGGCGTCGTATGTTGCTGCTGTCTGGCGGAGCGATTTTTTACTGTCCAGCGATCGGTACACGGGCCCGAGCAGCAAACTCGTATTGCTATGGATGGCCTTGGACTTGCTCACACTTTGTTACGAAGGGCGAAATCGAAAGGCGCGCGTAATAAAAGGATCATATCGGGTTTCACGGGACGATAACGGGATGTGTGCACTGTGTGTACCTTACTCTTTCACTCACACCACGGACGCGCACGACCACTGACGCTGCCCCTGTTTCGCATCTACCGGAAACAGGATTTCAGCGCCCATTCACGGCAATTTGGTGTTATTTTTCGGCGTTCCGAACGCTCCGAACACTCGCTTGACGGGTGCTTTATTTGCGAGAGTGCGCCACGACGCGATTCACGACCCCACAGCACCCATTGTCACAATTGCTTTGCGTCACACACAGATATTGTTTCTACATCCGTGTCACAGTCGCTGACAACTTCCGCCCGAGTGACGTGTTGTGTTCCGCGCAACCAGCGGCCTCATCCGTGGAGAAGTCCTAGGTCCCCGCGGGAGACGGCGATAGTGGTGCTGCTGTCGGGGGGGGGGAATAGAACGAGAATTAAGTCGCAAAACTTCTAGAAACGCCGTGGCGGACACTCCGTACTTACGGTTTCTCCCTCGCAAAAGTCGCATCCCTTTTCCGCGCCTGCATCCGGTAGTTTATTCCACGTTCTCTTGCCAAACCCGGGGCACAACGAATGGAATAACACCGCTCACCAAAACTGGCCACCGATTTCGTGGTTGCTTTCGGATAGGATGGGTGCGCGAACGGCGTGAGAGGAACCGATAAGTGAAACCTTCAACTCCGCGGGAACCGATGCGTTGAAGCTTCTGCGACTCCGGTTCACCTTCGACGGGAGCACGTACCCCGTACGCAAATTTGGTGGCGGAATTCTTTCAGCTCGCGGAACACAACGGATCGACCGCGAATCAACTGCCTTCTGTCTGGGGGGCCACATGAGGCGTAACGTAGTGTTTTTGACATTACAGTTTAATGCCAAACTGCAGCGCCTCTGTCGAAACGTTTACGGGTCGGCCGAGGCGTAAACCCGAGTGTAAACACTTTTTGCATGCGCTTTGCTTACAAACAGAGCATAATTTAAGTTCTTAATTGTTGGTATAGCAAGAAAATCGAAAAAACAGAAAAAAATATTCAGAAATTTGATTTGACGATTTGACATTACAATTTAATTTTATGCCTCATGTGGCCCCCAATGTCGCTTTTTTCGTGTCCCGTGCTGTGCGGGAGTCACACACACATCGAAGCACCGAAGGTTTGGCAGCTGCCATCAAACGGGCGAACTTCGAGTGGTCGGACGAAATTACATTTCGCTCCGACAGGGTGTATCAAATTTGTCTGAGTTTAAATAATGATTTCGAATAATGCTAAATCATCTATATTTATGTAAACATGAGAAAGTAATTATAGAAAATGAGACTTTATTTAAAACAGCGTGGCTCTCTTTCTGTGCGACTTCTCCGAGCTACTCAAGCTGTGCGACAGACTTTTTTTACGCCTCGTGTGCCTCCGTCAACTGTCACCTCCGGTCGCCCGGTGACAATACTGCTCTTATTCTTAGCACGACCCGGCGAAAATTTTACCGCCATTCCCACACACATTCAATGGCGTATTAGCGGGAAAGAGACAAAAAATAGTTTGTATGTTGAAAAACCAGAGAGAGAGTAGAGAAATATGAGAGAAATATATAAGAAAAATATATAAGAGTTTGCTGCGTTGCTTACGTCAGCTTCTGTGTGTACGTAAACTTGTAACTTCAGTACGTAAACTTTGGCCGGTCAGTTCGGTTCGCGCCAACGGAATAGTGGAAATCCTTAATCAATCTGCAGCTCGTGAAGCCTTCTGTGAAAATTCTTGGCCTTCTGCGTATCCTGTTTTATATCCTGACAGGATTTTCAACGTCCACTACCGGTGCGGAAAAGAGAACGATCGATAATTTTTTGTGGCGCACGGTTTGGGGCGCGCCCGCGAGTAGTGTGGCGTTGTGTGCGTGCGCGATCTAGGTGTATGTGTGCGTGATCTTCAGCTTGGGTGTTACCCCGTTTTGTGTAAGCTTCGCGATCGTCCCGAAAGTGAACCGCGGCGGTTGTGGCATCTTAATTGATAAAACGAAACAGTGACACACCTGTGGGATCGCCTTCGATCGATCGTCCATCTTGCGCGGATAATTTGTGGTCGCCTTTACGTGGTGTTTGTGGGAAACGCGGGTGCTAACTCGGCAAAGCAGTAACTCATCCCGGATTCGGTTGAAGCTCGCGTCGCGTCGCAAAATGAGAAAGCCAAGAAGCCCAATGTCCAGCGCTCACCGGAATGCTGGGGCGTTGCTGCTGCTGGGAGTGGTGCTTGCGATCGCCGTGGGGCCCGCGAGCGGCCAGCGTACGCCGACCATTTCCTACATCACACAGGAACAGATCAAGGACATTGGCGGCACGGTGGATATGGAGTGCTCAGTACAGTACGCCAGTGATTACTCGGTACACTGGATCAAGACCAGCAACGATCGGTCGGACGTGGTGTTCCTGTCGACCGGAAGCTCGCTGGTGCTGAAGGATTCGCGCTTCTCGCTCCGCTACGACCTGTCGTCCACGTCCTACACGCTGCAGATCAAGGACATCCAGGAGACGGATGCCGGCATCTACCAGTGTCAGGTGGTGCTGTCGGTGACGAACAAGATCACCGCCGAGGTGCCTTTAAGAGTCCGCCGGCCCCCGATCATCTCCGACAACTCGACCCAATCGATCGTCGTTTCGGAGGGCCAGCCCGCCCAGATGGAGTGCTACGCGTCCGGGTACCCGGTCCCGCAGATCACCTGGCGGCGCGAAAACAACGCCATTCTACCGACGGGTAAGCTACCGATTCACGCTATTCGTGCTATAACGATGAGTCACCGACGAAGCAACGTGACCACTTGTTGAACCGTTTTCACACTCTAAGTAACTGTCGATCGTGGACCAATATAGCAACCTAATGGCGCCAGCGATCGCATGAAGGTGCATGATCTTTATTAAACTATTCCTAACCGCGTCGAAGGATGAGTCATTCCGTTCCGTCGACGTAAGTGCCGCAAGCATAGCAATTTCCATCACCAGGTCTATGTCTTTGTCTCTGGTGGCCCATTTCGGTTCCGCATGGTGTTTTCTCTTTTATTGTTTGAATTTTACTTCGAACCGTCCCGCGCACAGGTGCATTTCGGAGGAGTTTCCCATGACGCGCCCAAACTGGAAAGACGATTAGTCTTGCAGACAAAACGTTCTTTAAATCTCCAAAAAAAAGGAAGGCCGAGGATACTCTTCGGTGCTGCACTTTCCGTCTGGTTCCCCGGGATTACCGGGTGCCCAACCAGAGGCAGTTGCAGTTGGCGTTCGGTGACGGATTACGGACTCGCCCTCGGCCCTGAGATCGAACCCACCGAGGTGTGTCCATTTTCTGTTGCCTTTTTCCAGATGGCCGGGTTGCCCCCGACCCCGAAGAGTGGCCAGAGTGACTGAGCCGTGAAGATCTAACACAATTGAGTCGATTGTTAATTTCTGCTTTTTCCGTGACAAGACACAGTTCTTCATGAGGTCGCTTTGGAGACGCCAGCCTGTGTGTGCGGATATGCCTAAAAGTAGAGTGTAAGGAAACTGATTTCTGTTTTCTATTCAAGAAAAGAAGCTACACTCGGCATTTAGTTCAGAATAGGATGTTTTGAGGTGTTTATAACTTAACTATACATACCCGTGTGGGTAACCCTAGCTGTATATTTACTGTGCTGACGTCCTTGTTTATGCTGTTATTTCTCACATCTCTTGTACAACATTGTGTTGTTTTCCTTGGTGGATGGATGGCCATTCGTACTCTAGAGCTCTCAGTTGTTTCGCACGAAGTGAATGTTATTTAAAACAGACGGAAGGGTCCGGGCCCTGATGCGTCAGACAAGACGACTCGCGACATTACGAATTAAATCATATTGAATTGATGATATCACGGGTGATAGCTCTGAGCAGTAGGCGCGCATTGCAAATGCGCTGCTGGTGCTTGGCAACGGTCACGACGACGACGAACCGAAACTGTCAAAGGCACGAAGGACTGCACCGCACATTCTTGGCCTCATTGGCACGCCAAGAAAGATGAGATAACAACGGCGTCGTTTGGTGAGCAGCATTCCACTTGATCCGTAGCCCGTAGTTTTAAGTGAATTCGTTCTAGTTTAGAGATGCCTATTGCGGGTGGGAGGACGCACACATTCCGGGTTATGCAAATGGAAGAATGCGTCAAAGGTCCCCCGCGAAATGCCGTCGAGTCTAGAGGTTAATGTTCAGCGCGCAGCAATGGCGTTCCTAGCTGCGGTGCTCAGAGTGCACTATGATAAGTCAATTACCGAGAACCATCCGAAGCAGATCGCGATATGTGTGTGCGTTTTGTGCGAAGCAATCAAAGGAACCCTTCCCTAAGTTTGCCATCTTTTTCGAGTGCATAATTTAGCTCCGCCAATCAATATTTTCTTTCCGTAATTATATACACCCCGACCGTCACGTCATGGCTGGCTAGAGGATGCCCCAACCCTTCCCGTTCGGGTTTCAATGAAAGTATGCATTTTCCATTCACCATACCGACTCGGCCGATAGCGATCCGGTGGTCGCCGACGATGATATGGCTCCGAAGCACGCCACATCGGACCGGGACCGGGATTTCGCATCTGAATCTACGGAACCCATTACACCTGCCCGGGCGGGTTCAAATGGGATGGGTTCCGGCGCGCATGTGGTTCCATTTTGCACGCATACACCCTGCGCCCTGCCGTCCCCCCTGGCCGATGTAAATGCAAATGTTTTGCTTCAATTATGCAACGGCGAAAACGGCGAGAGGGATCCGGAAGAAAAAACGGGGATTGATTGGAACCACTTGGGGTTGGCTAACTGTTGGCTGTAAAATAAAACGGCAGTCGCAAACCGGGTTTCGGTTTCTATTGCATTCGGATTTTTCTGTCTGCCTGCCTGTGTGAAGGACATGAATTTAATATTTAATATACGACGACCGCTGTTCCCGGCTCGGGCGGACCAATTTACAACTCGGAGGCCGATTTCTATCCATTACCTGATTCCCTGATCGGCAGATCGCGCTGCGGTGCAAGAAAATTAACACCTCCCTCCCACCGTGTGCATCGGTGGTCCCTCTTTCTATCCGTTCATTCCGTTTCCTCTGATGTTGCCCGGTGTTATGAAAAGTTATGACACCTTCTAGCACCAGATAGGTTCTGTATGGGGTCACCGTTGGAAGCTGGAAACACATCCGTCAGGCTGGCAGACGAAACAAGCGTGTCCTGTCCTACGTTCGCTCGACGAGAGCACCGTAATCCATCGTAAAACCCACTCAGACTTTAAGCGTTACAAATAGTTTCATTCCGGTGGGCCGTAAACAGTAACAATGGAGAAAAGGGCCTGGTGGTGGTGCGACGGCCCTACGACCGACCGCTCTTCTCTGGAGCATCCACGGAGAGTCGGAAAATTATTTATTACAAAACAAAAAAAAAACGCGCACCGAAGGCAAACAACCCGACAGAGCAAAACACCGCAACGGGCCCTCCACGTGACACCCGCATTGGCCGCGGAAGGCGCGGAATATGGAAATGAGCCGCCCCCTTGAGCCGCGCATTCTGGAGGCGTCCTCCACCGCGCGGGGGCAGAGTTTGGGCAGCGGGTTTTCTGTGTTTAAAAATATTCTAACTTTCACCTTTTTCCCTACCGTTGCCAGATCACCTTCGCCCGCTGCGTGTGTTGGTGGAGAACTTGAAGAACTGGTTGCCACGCAGGTCCGCTTCCCCGCTCGGGCCTGTCCCGCAGGCGCGGCCGCACCAGAACCCACCCCGGGCGCGTACGGCCCTTGTTGGCCTCGGCCCTTTTTTCTTCGGCCGCGCGATCAGCAACAACGCGTGTGTGCCACCCATGACATTGGGAACCTTCGTTCCCTTCGGTGTGGGGCGGCACTGTTTCCAAGGCACACGGCGGCGGACAACTTTTCTCCCGTTACAAAAAGGGAGCCACCGCAGCAGTGCGCTCGGCGGGATGCAGAACCGGTTTGGCTCCATTCAGGTTTTTCGAAAATGCGGTGCTGCTGCTGCCGCGACCGCAATAATTTCGCGCCAAACGCGCAAAACATCGCCCGGCGATGTTTTCTGAATCAAAAGGCTGCTGAAGTCTCAGAACCCACTCGGTTTGGGGAAGTTCGGGACCATACGGGAAGCTTTCATCCGTATAGGAGTTGCACGCCCCCCCAAAAAAAAGGGAACAGCCGGGATCGAAGACCGTCGAAGACGGCCCTTTTGATTAATGATCACATCCGGCCGGTGCGCGGTGTTCTTCTATCTGCATCCTCTCCCCGAACCTGGGGCGTTAGATAAATAGACGTTAATTTGAAAGCTCATCTCAGACGCACGGTGGTTCCCGGTTTCCCGGACGACCCTCGGAAGCTCATTAAACGATGATTACGCGGGAGAGATTTGAGTTTCGTCGGGTCCCCCCCGATCCGTAGGTCTTCCTAACTTCCTAACCCAAGAAAGGAAAACGGCTCTTTGCTTGGCGTTGGCGAAGCGACCGAAGATCGGTGACCTCGGCGTCGCGCGTGCTCCACACGACGTGTGTTCTTATGCGTCAAAGAATGGTGTTGCATCGCGGCAACCCTTCCTTACGGTTAACGGTTCCCCATTACTCCGCGTTAAAAAATGCAAATTAGAGCAAACGCCTGGCATCGTCCGTAGACCCCAGCGTTGAGATGATCAGATGATCCAAAGAAAAAGCACCACTCGCTGAAGATGATCGCAATCAGTGGCGTAATCTACCATTACGCCGCTCTCCGTTCTCTCTCTCTCTCTCTGTTCTGCCCCAAGCGGGAAACCGAAGATACCGTGGATTATAATTCAATCGATTAGTCGTCGGTTTTTGCGGTCAGCCAGCCAGCCAGTGGATGGGAACCTCTCCGTGGTGGAGCCGAAGGAGCCCCATTGGAACTGCGATCTTCGTAACTGTTTTCCGATAGATTATATGCCATCGGTGACACACGGCCGACCGATACGGCAGAGGAGAACGTGTTTTTCCGAGGTGCACCGAAGCCAGCGGCAGGCAACATTATCGAGCGCATCGAGCATCGTCGCGCAGCACAGGTCGACGACTTTTAACCGAACGGACCCGGGCACGGATGGACGGATGGTCGTGTAACGGCTCGTTTCGATTTCTCGATTCACGGCGCTCTCGATTGCAGCGTACGGCGGCGGAGCATCGCCCCATTGTTATGTACAGCTGGTCTGCGCCCCCTCGCCCATTAGAATGTTGTGGAGCGGCCCGGTGAAGGTGTTCAGATTTATGCTTCTTCCAGCACACCACCAAGACACGGCTCGCTGCTGCTGCTGCAATGCGGCTGAGGTCTCTTTGTTCCTCCGAGCAGAGCCTAGCACCAGCGCCTCCGAGTGTCGTCATTTATTCCGCCATTAAAGTCGGAGAGTCGGAGAGTGTGATTAGCGCACGAGAGGAACCGGAGTGTATGTGTTTGGTGAGCTCATTCGAGGGCCCCGAAAGGGCGCAGTAACTAGTAACTGGCCGTCACGTATTCTACCGTTCACTCCTTTGTTTCAACTTCGACGCTCCGACTTCTTGTAGGTCTCTGCGCGTGAAGAAGGGCCCCAACCGTCCCCAACACAGTGTGATGACTGAGACACTGAGGAGGAGAAGGACCAGGAAAGTGCCTAATTGTTTGTCATCATACCACACTGTGCGTTGGACCCTTGGAGTGTTACACCCACGGGTGTAACACTGCTTGGCTCCCACAGCCACCGATCAGTGGACCGATCGATGCGTAACGCGCGATAACCTTCCGGCCAGCCAGCCAGCCAGCTCAGACCCCTGGTCCGCGGCCACGCCAAATGCGACGCACGAACGACACATCGATTATGAATTCTGCGTTGGCTTCACCATAATTGCCCCAATTAAGTGTCGCCCATTCTCGCCGGGGGCACAAGGAAACCGCGCGAAACTTCTCGGCCTGCTGTGTGCAGCGATAAAAACTGACCCGCCGAAGGAGAGCGGGAGGCTCTCCACCCACCGTGGGTCGCCGGGGCCAATCATCATTATTTAAGACGAAGACGACACCGCCCGCCATGATGGTGGCAGCTGACGGAACGCGGACACTAATCTGGGGCGAGCGCAACATTAATAGACTCGCCTGGCTGGGCCGTGGCCAGCGTGGAAGCGATGACGTTGGCGCAAGATCAACAATCAATTTGCAACGGGTGATCAGACCGAGTGGAATGTGTCCGGGTACTTTTGGAAGCGGCCGGTAAAATCAACCGTCGATCGAGAGGTTCCGGTGAGCCAACGAGGAAATCGGACCGCCAGCAAGCCAGCAGAAGATTGGTGGAATAATTTTGGAACCGAACCGCCAACTGTTCGCGCTTTCGGATGTTCCGGGCGTGCGACTCACGGAAACTGGGCTGTGACCTCCATTATCTGTGCCGACTTTTGACACCTTTCGCGGAGCGTTATTGTTCGACGCTCGAAACTTTCTTTATCGTTCCCGCTGCGCGGCAGACAATTTCAGGAGCACATAATTAAGGATGCAAAGTTTGGCCGGCCCACAGAGAGCGAGAGAGGGAGAGAGAGAAAAGGGAAAACGCGATGGTAACGCCGTGATCGCTACTTGCAGTGGGGCCACGCTTCTCGGTCGTCGGTACGTTGTTAAGCATAATTTCACTAGAAAGTAAGCCCCAGTTTGGGGCAACTACTTTTGTTTTTTCGAATACGCTTTCTTGGCCAACAGTTTGGTCAAATCTCGACGATAGCCAGACACGCAACCGAATGCCAGTAGCCAGAAATGGCCGCGAAAAGCCACCGCCATTCGGGCGCCATTTGCAAATCATAAACCGGCTCTCGACTGGCGGTGGCCTGCGATTACGTGCTACGGATGATTGACATTGAATATGTGTGGCTAGGTAATTGGCACCGGTCGAACCGGCCAACCACTGGCAGCCAAGCCCTACCGCAGAGCCCATCTCTCTAGCCTCAAACGGTTGATCCTCCGTTTCTTTGTCGTCGATGGTGTCCCTCTCTGTCGCGCACCGTGGCCTGTTTGTGAGTGTTTGTGACGATTGTACAATGTCGATTTCATACCAATTACCCATGTAACTAATATACTTCCCATTATGTCCTGCACCCGAAGTACTCGCCCCGCGGGGATCAGGCACTTCGGAGATCCTCCCTTCCGTTTTGCGAACCCGAGAGGGAAGGGCCCGCTGTTAGGACCCTCGTAAGGACCCCGGATTGAATTTGAATTGCGAAAAAAATAGAAATCTCCAACCACATGTGTGTGGAGTGAGAGAGAGAGAATCGCTTCGCTCTGTGAAGGGAGTGGCCCCTTTTTCTGTTCGCCCTTTGCGCGGTCTCTGTCGCTCTCTATCGCTGAGAAAGCGGATCGTAAACTTTGAATTGCCCTCCTCCGGAGCACCCGGATGCTAATCGGGAATCGGGTTCTCATATAAACTTTATTAGGTTATCAAAATACTTTTTACTGCACACTGGTCACGGGCCACGGACCATAAAAGTTTGTGGACTGTGCACTCGTACAAACGGGGACGCTACTGCTACTTCCCGTAGCCCTTTCGTTTCGTTTCGTGTTGGTTCGTCCGGGACATTCCGAGATTTTTTAGACGACCCCTCTCACTCGACTCGTCTGACACGTTGTTGCCGATCGTTCCGCGGTGCATCATGATGGCTGCTTCCGGTCCTGCTGGCCTTGCACGGAAATTAGCTATTCATAACAATTAATAGGGACTCGGTCTAGGGTCGGTCTTGTATGGGGCGAACCCGCGGACGAATGAATGGCTTTGATTTTCGAGCAATTGTAGCTACTTTACCTGCCTACGTACAGGGCAGGGATAGGGCCCCTATTCCGTGTGGCAATTAACCACTTTCTGCATGCAAAAAAGGGTCCTGCCGGGGTGGCGGCATCCGTGGCTCAAAGCGAAGCTCGTTCCCATTTTCACAATTTGTTCCCGTCCACTGCGTACCTGCGCAGGATCAGCGCGTCTCCCGAAGGATCGAAGATTCGAAATGGCTCGCCGCACACATTCTTCACTCAGCCCGGAACTGTCCAAATATTTTTTTAGGACGGCACAACGGACGGATCATGCATTACAGCATTGGGCCTATTTCGCTCTCTTTCTCCCTCTCGCGCGCATCCTTTTTCACTTGTGGCCAACCGTGAGGGGTTTCCCACATGCCATTCGTTCCACCTTTCGGAAAGTTTCTTCTCATTTTTTAAATATTTTTGTTTCCAACATTTTTTTTGTAAGCTTATACCCGGGCAGGTCCAGGATTCCACGCGCTCCGTAAACATTGGCGATAGCGAAATGTTTATTTTACGGCCCCTTTCGATCGGTCCGTCGTTGTTACGTTGAGGAGAGAAATTCGTCGATCGTAAGGATCGAGCGCAGAACAGACGTTACGCTTCTGTTGCCAGCCAATAATTGCCGGTCAGGAAGTGACAGGATGAGTTTCCTTATATTTTTTTCATCCAGCAATTTAGTCCGCGTTCTCGTTTTAGGGGAACCTAGAGAAATGCAATCGCATCACAATAGACGGTTAATTGGAACTGACATCTCTTCGCAGTGGCCGTCGCCGGATCCATTAACCGAATCCAGCGTGAAGCGGATAATTTATCCATTTTTCACCATCATCCCGCTCTTAACGAGCCACCGCAGGGTCCAGGTGAATTAAGTGATGCAAAACACCCCAGACAAGACTTCGACTTGTCGACCGACAATGTGGGTTTGCCCTCATAAACATCGCTAGGCCGTTAGGGTGACGCGTCGAGTCGTCAGCAGCAGAAGCAGCAAAAAAAAACCCCAGAATTTATGCACCTTTCCGATTTTTCGTCAATTTCGGTGACCGAGCCGGCGTTACTGTGCTATTTCGGTGCATTTTCCATCCCAAAATCGAACCCCGAAACAGTGTTATGGGTGCAATAATCGTTTTATGGTCAGCGACCAGGGGCGTAGGATGCAGTAAAAAAAGCAGATTTCAAACCCTCCGAAAAACCTTCGGACCAACGCACTCATGACGGCGTCGAATGCCCTCCTAGAGCTGTAGGGGGCTGTGGTTTTTCGTTTCCAAGAATGTTCCAGTCAACTGGCTCCTGCGCGTCCAAGTTTTTTTATTGCCTGCGGCCACATAAATCGATCAACATATTCTCTCGCTCTCCCCGTCGTTCGCGTTTATCCACGAGGCCGCACAACTTGCGCGACGTCTCACGACACTAATGGCCGGTGCCAATATTTACATACAGAAGGACTCCGCCGCATATGTCCTTTCTGGGTCCTCGGTCGCGTTCTGACGCGCCTCGTGCTGGAGTCCCAGAGTTTGCGATCAACCCTTGGGTTTCAACAAAAGCAAGGGTTCAACTCAATTACGTGCCGCGCACCTTATGGCGTTTGCGGTCCCGGTCTGTCTACCTGTCGTCTAGCCCTCCCCGTGTAGGGGTAAAAAAGGATAACGGCCCACCGTTGACCACCGGCAAGGAAGTGGAAAATAATAATGATCCGCCGTGCAGTGTGGCGACATCCAGACTAGACATCCGACAACCGTTTACGACCGCCAACACCCCGACCACGCCAGACGCCGCGCGAAGCGGAAGCGCGTCACTAAGTGCGGCCATTTTTTTTTGCCGGTTGTAGAGTTCCTTTTAGTCGACAATCTGTGGTCCGACTGTCTCTCTCTCTTGCTCTAGTACATAAGCAACATTGTACCACGGGGAACTCCTTATGAACTTCCCCGGACCACGATAAAGGCGACGAAGAACCGGGGAATACATTTCACGCCAAAGTGAACTCTAATCACGCAACGTGCCGCGGTTACCGCGTTCAGGTGAACTAATGTGTCCCTATTTCAGTTTTTGCCGACACACTCGGCCCAGAGGCGGCGCATCGACTCATTTCCTTATCCAGTAATTTGTTATTTTCCACCCCTGTCCTCTCGAAAACTGAAAACCGCACCCACCGCCGCATTTCCAGGAAGGTGAACCCCATTTTCCCGAGCGAAACAACTTAGATAGTTTCTAATTAGCGACCACAAACACCCAGAATTATGTTGGATGGTTGGTTGGTGTGTAAATGTGTAAAAAACAAAAGTTTTCCGTGGATGACCCCGGCCCGCACCCGGTTGTCCATTCAGTTTGATTAAAATCCCGAAAAACTTTGCCTAATTAGGCGATCGTCGCCCGACCGATAGCCGGTTAGGTTCCAGCCGCCCCGTTTCGGACCTTATTGTGTCACGCAACCGGCGGCGAACCGGCTTGATTATGCGTTCGTCGTTGTTGTAACTTCGTTGTAAAGGCCGGAAATTGTTACAACATCCACTCGGAGTCTTCTGGGAGGCTTCATGAGCCCCGCGACGGCCACAACACCCTCGAGACCCCACAGAGGACGTGAGGTTTCGTTGAGGTAGGATGGCCAATAAAGGACCGTTCCGTTCCCGTCGTAGCATTGATTCAAATTTGCTAATTGCATTGCCCACTTTTGTGCTCCGGCGCCGCCCCGGTGGAGAGAATTCCGGATCGCCTCCGGGGAATCAGCGTGCCGCCGTTGTGAAGGCGGCAGCATAACGTTATCAATCGATGGGTAATTGAATTAAACATCAAACATTGATAAACTCCCACAGGGGCTCACGTTGCTTGGTAACGGTTCTTGCAAAACTCTTGCGCCAAAAAAATGGCCCGTGAACGCCAACCGAAAGAGATGACTCATTTCTGAGCCTCCATCATCGAATCGAGGGAGAACGAATAAATCATCCTTTGCACATGAAACGCGAAGGTGCTTATTGACCTGCTCCTGATGAATATTTGATACGGCTGACTTCCTTTGCGTGCCACAGGAACGAACGTTGGCGGAATCCTTTTTTGTGCGTTATCATGGCGCACCTCCTGATTCTAACGGTGGAACCGCTATGTCTTAATGTAGCCCGTTCGATATTGGTTACCGTTTCGCGTGAGGACCATAATTTTCTCCTATCTGTATCGCTGATGGCGACAGAAGTATTGGCGCCCAACTCGGTTCCCCCCGGGTGGATTTTAAAAGATCCAACTATGTGTCCCGTACTGGCATAGATTGACCAGTCACGATAATTAGTCGGCTGCGTGTCCAGTAGTACTGTGTTCTGCGACCCACCACCAGAAACACACGCCAGAGCCGAGTGCTTCGTTGCAGACCCGTAGCCCTTCCGTTGCGGTCGATTTGATAATTGTAATTAATTAAATTTTCATTGCTTCATACTGAGGCCTGGCCCATGGCGGACTACGAACGGGGTTCGGATTGCACATATGCTGTGACACAGCTACTCCTTGCGTTACGCGTGGTCAACAATCTGCCAGTTGGCTGGTGGGATGAGAGGACATCGACGCATTGGTAGCAGCTTGCGAACGACGACGACTCACATAGGTTCGGTTGCTCCATAACTTTGTCGTTCACTGTGGCGTTTCCTTGTTTTTTTTTGTGTTGCTGCCCCAGCCAACGCCAGAACTGCTGCACCGCACCTGCTGCAGCAGTAAACAGACACCCCGAGCACCACTGAGTTATCCTTTTTTATGAACCTTCGTGCCCTGAGGTCCTTGCTTGTGCGGCGCTTGGGTGATGAATCGCAGTCCTCGCTGTCCACGTAACGCGTACCCAGGCAAAAAGGGGGAAAAGCATATTTTTTCTGTTAGGCTTAAAGAAAATAACTCAGTCTATGTCTGTGTTTGTCGGGGGGACGTTTTATTTGCTCTGCTGCCTTACTCTCCATATTCGATTCCCCCTTTCTCGATCCGATGTGTTGTTTAAAACTTTGTAGCTCGCCATAATTTAAAATGAGTTAATGGCCCGTCGAATGTTTTCGCCTGCAACTCGTAACCCTCGTAACGTAACCCCTAAATTATTATTCAGTTCGATTCGAATTTGTTTAAATTTTCGGTTTACAATTTGATCGCTAAACACAGTTTAATGGCCGGAAGCAAGTGACCCAAACACATTTGAGTATTTGTATAAATTATTCACAGTTTTGAAAAGTCAACAGAAAACATTCTTCAGACTCAGAGTCGGATGTCAGTTCGGTTGTCAAACTCGACAAACGGGTGACAGCTTGGTGCCGATCGGTGTAGGCTTTAAAATTTGCATAAATTTGTAGCAATCCCTATAAATTGAACAACCCAAACCAATCGAAAGCGCGTTTCGCCATGGCCATAAAACAACCCGTACAGAGGAGATCAATTCAAACGGCCGGTGACGGTTGACAGTTTGCCGCGCGGCGGCGTGTTCGTTCTGTTTGCCGACGCCGACCAAGACCCGTATGCCAACTCTCTGTGATACGTTACCCACCTCACATGGTCGACTCGTCCGCTCTCTGGAACAGCCATCATATCCCCTTCGTCCGACACCGATCCGGATGGAACCCAAAAACTACCTTGGACATATGCTGGTGGTGGCGGTGAACCCCCATCATGATCGAAATGTGTCGCGAGAGGCGCGAAAAGCTGAAACAGTCCCGGGGCCCAAACACACGAGGATCTGACGACGACGATAGGCCTGCTTGGGTTTTGAAGGGTCGCGTGGCTTCTACAAGGGCAAAAAATCGTTAGCCATCGATTCGTAGGATACCCTCAGTGACGGTGAGTGTATGTTGGGACAGCAACATCATCTCGAACGAGTCACTCGAACTCAAACACAAAAATGGGCCCGGCCCGACGTTAATTTATGAGCGCACACACAAATGCGATTCCAATGATACGCGAACCATTTCGGTCTTTCCGCCGCCGGTCGAAAGGGAAAGTTGTTAGGACAACGACTACGGCGGCCAACGGCACTTTGAACCCAATCGAAGGACCCGATTGTCCCTGCGGCGTTCAGCGGGGTGTCCTTGTTGCAACAAACGGCGCTGTGTGTTTGAGGTTGTGTTGGGTTGTGGGATTGCCTCAGCTCACAGGGACACGACAAATGGCACGACTTCCGGCAGCCCCGGCCGTGGCCCGTTAGGTCGATTATTCCTTTCGCTTTCGGACCGGACCGTGCCCCTGTCGACCGAAATCGGTTGCCAATCGTACCTGCAGAAGGTTGCATTCGTGTTGTATCTCCCTTTCGCGGGAGATAGCAATGGCGACGAAACTTACAGTAAAAAAGGCTACAACAAAGGGAAAGGACACCTTTCGGCGGCGGCACGCATTGCTACGTGTTTGGGGGTGTGGTTTCCGGTGGCGTTTTTTTCGTAATATCCTTTTTATCAATCAGGAATCAAGGTTGGTGTTTGCTCTAGAGATTACAAAATGGAGTTCAGAAACTAGATACTTTTCAGCAAGAAGGATTACTTTGATACCCGTTTGCCGTTCACACTTCGTATCTGCTGTGGGGCCCGATAAACTAACGATCAAACTCCTAATCGCGGACCTTTTTAATGTTGAAAAATCTATGAACAATTCGATTTGGCCTAAGGTAGAATAGGTACGTTGCCTCACGACAACTCCAATCGATGTTGATCCATGGTCTTTATGGCCACAAATAATAGAGCTATTTCCGAAAAAACGATTAACTATCGAACTAAGGAAAGCATAGTAGGCTGTAGTATTGAATGTCATAAAATCTGTATTTATTTTTCTAAATCGATGTCAGCGCCTGTAACGAAACCGTGCTCTTCACAATACAATTATGCCTACATTTGTTAGAATTTTTGAAACGATCTGAATAGGGCCTTTTTTAAATCTCTATTATCCAATGTAAAAGGTGTCCTCGGATCGGTCTCTTGAGTTTAGAAAAAAATCAAAAGTCACATGGGGCAAAATAAGCTGAAGTTACAAAAAAACTAAGAATAGTCTCCACAAATCTAGTCTTTTTTAATGAACAAAATAGCACAAACGACGTATAACACGCAAGTTTGGCCATTTGGAAGGAATTCCTAATGCACAAGCACCACGATAATCACAGAAACTCCGTTTCCTGTTCGATTTTGGGACTACAGTAGTACTACAAAAATGACGCCAGCCCTGTTGGTCACTTGTCCTAGTCCCACCAAACAATGGCTGTACCCGTTCGCTGTTCCTCTCTGGGGCCATCTCGGTGCACCGTGCTACCGTGATTGGGAGAAATATTGTTTCCTGTGCCATCCACTGTGCCACTGTGCTCTCTTTCGCTGCTGCACGCTTCGATAGGTCGCGAATAATAACGAGAATCCGCCTCCGGTATCTAGGCTTCCATTTCCCGTCGACTCTCTGCCAACCGGGGGGCCAGCCGGTCGATTGATGCTCCGTGTGCTGATGAAGAGCAAAATAAGGGTCATCTAGACGCTGATGCAATGGTACACGCTTTTGCACAGCAAAACGCATCCAAGCATGCCACGCCGGTGCATTTTTGCATTTTTGCGAAGAGTATGCACACGCCATTTTGGACCATCTGTTGCCTGACCATTGCCCGGCGCCGGCCTGGATTGGTGACAACGAGATTTACGAAAATCTCTAACTAATTAGCTCTCTCTCTCTCGTGGCTGTGATTGCTGCTGGCTGGCGGTGCACCATCCGGACCGGTAGCGTTCGGAAGCCGGGTAGAGCCTTTGAAACCATAACCTCATTCTCATCAACAACTCGAGCGGGGCAAGTATTGGTCAATCGTGCCAAACAATGGAACGACAAATTGAATTTCACATTTTAAACCAATTTACCCGGCTGAGAGTCCCTCCGGTGAGGGAGTTACAGAACCCCAGGCAAACCCATAAATCCTGCCACGTGTGCGTTAGTTGGCGACTTTCGTGTTTCGGTGTTGGTGTTCACTTGATTAGAAGCTGCAACTCCAGTAATCACACGTTTGGAACGTGCGCACGACCGGGCCATTTCTTCCGGTTGATAATTAAATGAATTCAAGAGGACAAAAAATTAGACGCTTCGAAGAGAGGGAAAAAAATCAACGCCCGAGGCAGCTGGCTCTGCTCGCGTGAGAGCTAATTCCGTCATAGAAACCTATCATTATTTTCCCCGATTTTCCCCCGGGGGTTGAATTGCAAGCTGCACTCTACATCCCATCCCGCACCCCGGGACGCGGTGCAATGCGAATCCGTAAATTTAAAACCAACCCGGGTCTCGATCTTAACTTTCGTTAATCCTTTTGCATCCAGCTTTGCACCGGTCCCGGTGTCGGCGGCGGCAGACCGACCCGAGTGATCCAATTCGACTGATCCTTTTTACGAAGCAAACGAACCGAATCGAACCGGAGCCGTCCTATTGTGGGTCGCTATTATTTCGGGTGCATCTTTTTTCGGGACAAAAATGACAAATGGGTACGAAAATCGGAGAAAATGGGATGGCATGCTAAGTGGATTAAACGGACCGCCGCCGCCGCCGCCATGTGTTAGGGCGTAACTGATGCAGAGAAAATCATCCCGTAGAACCGGCGTATAGTTGAACTACTATCCGAAATTGGCAAACGACGGTCGCGTTCGTAAAATTGATTTTGACTAGCAAACCGGATTCCCTTGGGTCGATCCACTGCGCCGAATGCGGAAAGGAGTGCCGGGCGGACTTCCGGCTTGGCAAACAACCAATCTCTGTCCCCCGGACGATCGGGATGCGAATTGCATTTGCATTTGTTCTTTCGGATTGTCCGCCGGGGGTTGTCTGGGTTGTTTGCAGGCACGCCACGGCGCATCTGGTGCACGGTCTCTCTCTCTCGTAGCAGCCGTGCGCTGCACGCGTGAGTCCTTGACATATGTGGATTATGTCACCGTGCCTCATCCCGACGGCTGTGTCGCCGCTGCCGCCGAGGGCTATAAGCCGACACCAGCGAGAGACGACCGGGGGACACGGATCGTTTCCCATCCGGAAGTGCAATAATCGGCACTGTGAAGACACCCGGGGTTCGGTGTCGGATCGGTCGTTGAAGTTTATCGTTTTGTTTCATTTTAGGTCCTTTCTTTTTTGGGCTTCCATACGGATTGCGTACCCTCTCGACCTCGTACCGTGAGAGGTGTGAGCTTTATCGATGAAGCACGGAATGAATCACGATCAGCACGACCGAAGGGACAGACCGCGTGCTGCATGACGGTGTACCAGT
This sequence comes from Anopheles bellator, assembly GCF_943735745.2. NCBI lineage: Eukaryota > Metazoa > Arthropoda > Insecta > Diptera > Culicidae > Anopheles > Anopheles bellator. Next base: position 47,012,825 of record NC_071285.1, on the reverse strand, counting down.
GGGAAAAACGGCTACAACCAACGGCCGGTCGCTTGAAGCGGAGTAATAAAATTCCCGTCCGCGTGCACCCGAACCCGACAATCGACTCGCGTTTTATGGGTGACAATTTCAGCTGTCCCGTTTCGGTGTCATCAAGTACCGAAGGTTGCGCGCCACTTCAGATTTTCAGAGGATTAGGCACCGAGCACAGAACTCCAGAACGCGTTCTGTTGGCTCATTGGGAGCAACCGTGGACACTCATCAAAATGCAACAACCGTAACCGGCACACAGCAAGATCATCGCGTTCGTTGAAATGTACAAACAAACCGACGCGCCCTAGAGAGGCTTCACCCAAGAAGATGACGGGATGGGATCGGGCCCGTCCGATTGGGGACCGGGGCGACAAAGCACTCGTGACGTTCAGAAAACCAATAATCAACATTTGCCCGCGACCCGAAAGCAAGACGGTTCTAATTTAAATATATGCGCCCACGAAGGCGTACGCCCCGGATGACTCTCGCTCTACGGTCGATGTGAAGTGTGTTTACCATGCAATTGAACCGTCGAAGGGAAATGGTATTATTGCCTCATGTATCAGGGAAAGGCCAGGGGACATATCGGCGATCTGCCGTTATTGAATGGCGCAGAATTAGGGCCCCGGGAGCGAGCTCGGTTGAAACTTGAAACCACCCCACCGGAGAAGTTGCTAAAATCCCCCCAAGAGACTGCGTGTGGTACCATTTAGGGCCGATAAGTACCAATTCACACCATTCCCATCCGAGCACACAGTATGATAACAAAAGTATCATATTACGCCGGCGTCACAAGCCCGCGGTCCCTTCGAAGCCGCGGTGTATCAATTTTTCGGTATTTAAATCCACAAAACCGACCAAATCAAACCAAACAAGATTGTGTCACCCGATAATCCGACGAAGGAGGAGGTTCTGGTTTATTTCATAAACCCATCGACGGTTGCCGGTAACGGGTCCGCGAGGGCCACAGCATTTTTACGATCGCCGGCGAACGAAGGGAGAAAATTAACAGAACACACTTCACAATGTCATAATGCTCCGTTGCAGAGGGTTACGTTTTACGAGCTTCATCTCAAGTGGTCTCGGCCAACTTGTTGGTCAATTTGTGGTTCAATTACAGTTTCGGTATTGGGGTTTCCACGGGTCGCACTCAACGCACTTCCAATTTGGAAAGACGATCACACGATCTACACGAACGATCGACTCGATTTAAAATGCGTGTATTTGATAGCGGAAACTAATCGCCTTTATGGTTCTATTTTTAGTTGTACTCCAACGCTGCCTGTTACCTTTAATTGGCCATTCGGATGCGCGCGCCCGGTACAAGGGCATGTCACGCAATATAATTTAGACAAACCCGGACAGGAACGTCGCCGGACAGCAGCCCCGAAACACAATTGGTTCCGGCCCGTTAGGTCCTGTGTGACACTTTTCCCCGCCAAGTGCGCGGCAAATGCAGTGGCCCCCCGAATAACAGACGTAATAAAACGTGGAAAATGTTTTGCATTCCACGCAAAGCCGCCCTTCTAAGAGACCGCCCTGGGTTGACAGTGACAGATAACGAACATTTCCACTGCACCACCGTCGGTCGTCAGGGTCGGTCCGGGGTGAAAGAACCGTTTTAATGCATTATCATTGCCTGGGCCTGTGCCCACCAAACACACTTTGGGTGACGTAACAAATTAAACGCATTCCCAACCTCAACAACATCGGAAATGGACTCACCGGTGTTGGTCCACGTGCGCCACGCTCTAGGCCCCTGGCCTGGCTACCTATCGGATGCGTTTATTTCCTTATTTTCCCCCTGTTTTTTTGTTTGGTTGGTATCATTTGCCACTAACACCCATTACTATTCATGATCGAGGTGTTTCTACCCCTATCCCGAGGGAGAGCTAACCCCAAACGAGGGACAGCACATGGTGCAAGTCGCGGAGGTGGCCGCTGCGCGCTCTGCTCAGTGACTCGTGGCACCGGACAGTGCGCTGGGTTTTGGTGGCCCCTAGGCATCATCATCTTCCGTCCAACCGGAAGCCATTTCTCATGCACCCCGGGGACTAAGGTTCCCAAGAAGTTTTGAATTCCAAAACGCGCTTGGTGGCATCTGCACTTTTTGGCCTTTTGGCCTGGTTTTTGTTACTTTTGTTCATACACAAAAATTATGCGGCATTAAACGGTGGCAATAAATTAGTTTTTATGGCTCTCGCTGATGATTGTTTAATAATTTGCCTCTCTGTGTCTCTCCGTAGGCGGCGCAACGTACTCGGGCAACGTGCTAAACATTAACACGGTGCGCAAGGAGGATCGCGGCACGTACTACTGCGTGGCGGACAACGGTGTGAGCCGCGGTGACCGGCGTAACGTCAATCTGGAGGTAGAGTTTGCGCCGGTCGTGACGGTGCCACGGCCGCGCGTCGAACAGGCACTGCAGTACGACATGGATCTCGAGTGCCACATCGAGGCGTACCCGCCGCCGGCCATCCGCTGGCTGAAGGACAGCGTGCAACTGTCGAGCAACCAGCACTACTCGCTGTCGCAGTTCGCCACGGCCGACGAATTCACCGACTCGACGCTCCGTGTCATCACGGCCGAGAAGCGCCAGTACGGGCAGTACATCTGCCAGGCCACGAACAAGTTGGGCGATGCGGAGGGCCGCGTCGAGTTTACCGAGTCCGTCATTCCCGTGTGTCCACCGGCCTGCGGACAGGCGCGCTACGGTGGCGGTGCTAGTGCGGTCTCGGTTTCGTTCCTTCTGCTTCCGGTGGCCACACTGCTGACGATCGTGGCGACCGCGGCCGCCACCGCCACCGTACGGTTCACGAACCGTTCATAGATTACACCGGTGGAGTGGATCGAAGAGCGACGTCGTCCCGCCCGTCATTTGGTCGCGCATTCGAAATCAACCCCCCGAAGGACAACCTCCTCTCCACGGCAGCCTCCCCCGGATTGAATGCTATCGATCGATCGATCGATCGACACTACGACCAGAGTACAATCATAATCTCATACAACGCTAAATATTGCTACTGCTTTGTATACGCTATGACACAAGGTGGGACGCCACATAGTAAGGAGCGGATTCACCCGGAGTCCGTATCGGAAGCCCTGTGTAGGCACGGATGCACATCACATATCTTACATGAGAAAGGTGCCACAGCACTATGTTTCCCCCCGAGTTTTCTTCCCATCTAAATCTGTAAGGCGAGACAGCGGCAACAGTGGGATGCAATCCTGCTGTGCTGTTGCCCGCTGGCAGCTCCGTTTGCGGGGCTCTCAGTTGCGGGCACGTGGACTAAAGGCTAAGAGTAAGCACACGAAATCAATCGATTCCCTCCAGCGGTATCTGTGAAAATGATAGCACTTTACGTGGCGTAGGACAACCAAGGGGACTGACCATTTTTTTAAATAGATATACAACATACGCGTCGTCGTGCACGTGTCGTCACGGTGGGCGACTAACGGCTTCCCAAGGCGAGAACAGAAAACAGAAAACACGACGAAGGTGATCAACCGATTCCATATTCGATTCGCATTTAGCGAACGCGTACTCCACAAAAGTATTCTAAAGCCCGCACCGCAGCGGAGTAGATTTTCCAGTATCCGATTGTGTGATTCCTTGCCCGTGGGGACTGGGGGCTAGGTTATATTGTTTTGCTTGCAGCGGTAGTGTACGGACGGACACAGCACAGCCATCGATCGTGCATGGGAGCGAGCAAAGAAGGAGAGCCTTTTTGTGACACGTACCGTGTTTTGAGCGGCTTTTTGTGCAAGTATTTTCCGTTTTAAAAGTATTCCGAATTCCGCGCAACACACACAATTTCTTTTCTGTGTGTCTGTATTTGGTTTTAATTTCCGATAGGGCTAAGCGAAAGGCAAATCTCAGCGGAGCGCGTATCGATCACGAGTAAAACAATTAATTATGACGAATGCCGCGTACGGCTTGCAGAGAGGTTGTAGAGCGCGAAGGACGATCCAGCGGATCCTCGTCCGGTGGACCTGGCGCGCTGCTATATAGCTTAAACGATAGTGTGGATTCATTTTTTCTGTTTCGCAACATTTGCTGTAATTTTATGTTTCTATCAAACCTGTATTAAGTGCGCGATGACGGTGCATCATGAAGCACCGTTTGTAGTGCCCGGGAGCGTAAAAGCAATAGGCAACCGCAGAAGAGTGTGCAAAAGAATGCGAAGAAAAGCTAAGCAGAACGGACAGTGAAGCGATCGTGAGAATAATAAAGCGTTTTAAGTTAGTTTTTAACAAGTCGTGTTGCGTGTTTTCTGTAAACAATCCGATATTGCCCCGCCAGGGATTCTGGAGGGGAATTCACGCACCAAAGGACTTCGATGATTAAATACATTAATTAATTACAATGCATAAAAAAATCACTAACGAATTAAAAGTAGTTCCGACCGTTGACCGTTGAACAGTAACCTTAGCTAAGACATGCACCACTGACCGTGTTGCTTCCGCTAGTAGCCGCGGCCAGTGCAATGGCGCTGCCGCAAAGTTTTTCTTTAATTCAAAACACGTTTCTGGCGGTTAAAATGGATCAAAGAAACAGAGAGCGAGAGAGCCGGGTTTTCGCAACCGTGAGAGGACCCAGTTGGCCACGCGAATCCGTGCCACGACGGATCAGCATCAGTGTGATACCGGAGGTCCGCGTGGCCACAACACGATCGTGGGGCCAAAAATAGCGAACGAGCTGTGTGTGCGAGCGTGTGGCGAAGCGCCAGAGAGAGAGAGAGATAGGGATAGTAAAGCTGGGAAACGAAATGTAATTTAAAGCGAATAGAAAATGTGCGAAGGTCCTTGCAATTGAATGTTAGTTCGGGTTTAGTTTCTTTTGTGCAGTCGAATTATGAGTCCGAGAATTCCAAGAATGCAACGCGTCAAAATCCCAGCCGTCTAGAGCGTTTGTTTTTTTTCTATTCGAATTCAAAGTGTAACGGTCACTCGGCGCAGCGACACTGCGGCTGTCAAACTCTGTCTCTCTCTCTCGAATCGTGCTGCGTTTGGTGGCACGGTCACTCGGTCGGTCGCGGTCCGGAAGTCCGTCCGTTCGTTGACACTTAACTCCTTCCGTAGCGTGTTTACGTGCCGAGGTCCTGCCGCCATCGCTCCAGTTTGAACGCGTGCGCATCCTCACGCACGCTCGCTCGCTCGCTCGCTCGCTCGGCCGCTGTTGCGTGCTCACTCGCGCGCGCCCCTATCCCATGTATCATCAACATTGCGGCGAGCCAGCAACCAGCACCGTCGTCAGCACCTTGGCTCGTTGTCGTCGTCCTGGTCGTCGTCGCCCTCGGTTATTGATTGGTGACCGTGTCGTGTCCGTGCCCTAGCCCGTCGTCCGTGAAACGTCCGTGCTCAGCGAAACGCAACTCAGCGTGTGACGATTGTCGCGTGTGGGCCAAGTAATTACCAGCCGTGGCTAGTGGCCGTGCCAGACCCAGGCACGCCCGTCTGCAATCGACCGCCTTTCGGCGCGCGTGTGTTTGTGTGTTACGATAGAAGCCCCAGAAGCGCTTCCCAATCGAATCGAAATCAAAGTGCTGGGAGAGCGCAGTGAAGTCCAATGATTGCATAGAGCAACGCCAAATCCAGTGAACAGTGTCCCTGCAAAACTCGAAGCCGAACCGAATCAGCCCAAGCTGATTCCTCCCCGATTCACGTCCGAACCGTCACCAGCAAAAGCCGTCAAAATTACGCACAACACGCAAAAGATGTCCTCGCTGGTGCTGAGGAGCCTCTCGATACTGCTCGGGTTGTTCTTCATCTTCATCGGCATCATGAAAATATCGCCCCACATCAGCAAGGATCTGCACCGGGACTTGGTAAGTCGGCGGCGACGGTGGCACCCGGTTCCGTGTGCTAGCATTTGCAACAATGTTAATAGGCCACGCTAGGCGGGTGCCGTGCGTACGCCACAACGTGGCCCGTGGGTTTGATTGAAGTGCCTTCGGGGCATGCTCGAGAGTTTGACGGACACTTGGGCATGCATCGAATATTTTATGCCCCCGATCTGGCATACCGCAGACAAGAGGTTCGGACCAGATGATGGGTGGGTACGTCTGACGGCATAAGCGAAGCTCGTTAACGTTTCGTTTGTTGTTCGGAACATCGGATGTTAGCATTTTACACCGCCGAGAGACCACCGAGGTTAGAGTTTGTTTTTCTTCGAATTAAACAAGAAATCGAAGTCGCTGTCAGTAAATTGCGCCTTGTGGGCTGTCCGCCCCAAGTAAACACCCCGTTTGGCCGTTCGGGGGCCTTCAGAAGCGATCGCTTTTCGCACGAAACACACACCACAGTGAAAGGTTTGAACTTATTAAAATAGCCACCTGCAGGCCGGCCACCGTACATTTTGCAACATTTTGCGCCCAGGTTGTGGGACGCCGGGCGACACAAGCGTTGCACTGTGGATGCCTCGACTGGCTCACACTAGTATTCACACGCGTGCGGAAGATCGGTTGGCCCTGTCAGCGGGAGGACACTCTAAGGCGATGGCCGGTTGTCCACCGTTTCGCGCGCGCTCGTCGCTCGAACGTTGTCGCTGTCCTCCGCCGTGTGGCTTTGAGAGAGTTTAAATTTAACAAAAAACCACACGCACACACAGAGACACAACAGTGAGTAGAGGGTTTAAAATTGTAATATTTTGTTTTGGTTTCCTGTTCCCCGTTCCGCCCGCGCGCCGTGTGAATTATCGGGTGGCCTTAGCCGAATTCTTTGACAATCTCACATTCGAAAGCAGCCAGTTGCTTGCTGCTAGTAAATGGTAAAATTTCAAAACAACCGCCAACAACACTTTTCGCCAACACGTCTGTAGGCCCCAAACGCCCTGGGGGAAGCGGGAAGCGTTAGTGGGCAGCGCGAGATTTGATTGAGATTGTTTGGTTTTTTCATTCAGAGTTTATTCTTTACACCGTCACAAAACCGCACACAAGTGCCAGTGTGAGAATGCACTCGACGAAACGCTCTATTTCCGAGACGTTGCTGCTGATTATCGAGCTTCAATCGGAAGGCAAAATTAGTTTCCGACCCCATCTTAGAAAAATTGGTCCGTATTTCGTGGCATACAATGTACGCAGTACAATGTTTACTCTGATCGGCTGTTGCCTATTGTAACTTCGATTTTTACATTGCACTTGAGTTAAGTTATCAGCCAATGTGATTGAAATGGCTCTCGATTTATTTGTAATTCCTTTATGGCTGTCAAATAAATGTCACTGTGTCGGATTATTGTAAACTTTGGAGTTCACAGAAAAGGCTGAAAATTTAGGCGTACATCCGATACGATAATCAGCTAAATTTAGGTGCCTATGTTCGGAAACGAGTTTCACATTAACCGAGTTTTCTTTTATCAAATGTGTTTCATAGTGCTGCCTGTGACGAATTGGTCAATATTTTGAACAATAAGAACATGATGAATATTAAATGGATATGGAAATCGAACGGATCTAACGGTCATTAGAAAGGGAGTGGCAGAGAGTGGAGGGGCGAAAAATGTCATCCCAGAACATAACACGCCACTTTGGTCGATTATTTTCTGGCAGCAAACTATAGTTACCTCCCCTATCTCCGATCGGCCATAAATCGATATCCCATCATTAGCTGCAAATCACATTAGCGGCCACCACGTGTGGCTTGTGCTGTGTCCTTTCGGCCGCGTATACCTTCGTCGGCTCGCTCACTCCCTGCATCGCGGTCCCACACGGGTGGCAGATTAATTCCATTCCGTTGCCAAAACCACAGGCGTTACGGTTTTTGGTGAGTCGAAAACTATTACCCTACACTTTAATTATTCATTGCCCAAAGGGAAAACTGCTAGGAGCCGTGCTCGGCAGCAGAGGCAGCTTTATCGACCGATCATGTCGGACGTGAGTTGGGTTTAGTAAATAAATGCGCCACCAAGCAATCCAATTTGGTACACCGGGCGAAGAACAAATGCCGATTTTTCAAACAAATACGATCGCCAGCCTGAACTTGATCACGGTCGTCGACCATGGCAATGGGGCGAAGTAGGGGCATTCGAGGTTCTGCCCGACTGCAACAGGTCCGCCGCGCCCTTGGGGCGCTCGGCAATTATGCAATTTGAGGAGAAAAATTGGCCGAGTGTCACCAAATGGTACAATTTTGTTAGGCCACCACACCAACGGCAGCAGCAAACGGCGTCCGGTATTTATAAACAAAACTTCGGCCATCGGCTTTTGATTTCCTTTTCGGCCACTTCGGACTGTCGATGGCAAACGGTCAGGGTGTCAGCATAGCGTCGGTGCTCGGTTCTGGGAAATGATGAAAAGCGCGTTCATAACACACCAACACCACAGCGGATCGATGCGATTAGACGGTGACCATGAGGCCATCGGTCAATCAAAGTAAACAGAGGCCGATCTCCGGTGGCCGCCATCTCTCGATTGCCAAATGACGGCGCCGGGCCGCGCACCAACGTCGACCAAATCACTTGAACTTGAGGCTTGAGCGATCATCATCATCGTTCGGTTCGGGTTGCGGTTGGTCAACGGCCGATCCTGGGTATTGCGTATAAATAGGATCCACAACAGAGAGCGAAAACGAGAGCACAGTGTGTCAATGTGTGTCGCGTTGCTGTTTCACTCATGTCCCGACACAAGTGGCCATGGGTCAAGTTCTAGCCAAACCATCAGACAACGACATTCCTAACGCGCATTCGTCGACGATACTACCTCCTTGAAGATCGGAGCCATTTGCTCCGCTGTGGCTGCTGATTGATTGATCGATCGCTTCCGAAATAAAAGGATCGCCGACGCACGTATGCGCCGCATATGCGTGCTGGTGTCATTGATGTAGCGCGCTCAGAATGAAATGATCATACTCTCGATCGACGCGCCCGTACCGCGCTCGGATCGGCGCAGGTGAACTGTCAACCTTCGCCGGCGGCACCGAACGATCCTCGCGAGTGGCCGATGACCGTCGCCTGCCCGCCAAAATCTGATGATGTGGCCGGCCGCATTATAGTAAAAATAAACGCGACAGTCTCCCTGGATTTCACGCGCGCGTACAAGCGCCCTAACCACTGTGGTGGTCGGTAGACCACGGATCAATGGGTCAGGGGGGCAGCGGAGACACTTGGGGACCAGGACGGACTGTTGATTAGAGTTTGAAAACATAACCATTTGCACACCGAACTGCGAACGGGGTGATCGCAACCACATCAGCTGTAGGGCTAGAAATAATTCTGCTTCTGGTAAGACCTTCCCTTCTGACTACCACCAGCCGGTCTGTGGCTGTGATGTCTCCATTTTTACGTTGGGGCAGGTGTCACGCAGAAAAACATGAGCTTCATAAAGCATTAAGCTGTTCTCTCCGATAGCAGACCATTAACCTCTACACATCACAGCTGAGTGAGTGGAACGCGATGAAATGCGGCATGCCGTTAGCTCTCGCTAGGGACACATGACGTAATATGCCACGGTATTGGGGACCACTTGCGTCAATTGTTCGACGTAATCACCAGTCGGTGTCGGGTTTGTGACAGACAGGCGGCAGGCAGAAAATAACAAACCCCGCTAAGGTACTGGGCGCCTCCATCACGCGACAAACACGTGGTTTTTTACGCACGATCGACGATATTGATTAATTGCGGCTAGGGCGAAAGAAAAACAATTTTGGTACGTTTTGTAATAAAAAGTAGACCTGTTGAATACGATGAAAATGCACGATAAGCCGAAATGGGAACTCCGATTCTGTCCGCTGTCGGTGCTGGCGCGGCGTTAGTAAGAAACAGACACACTCTCCGTTCCACTGCACGCCATCGTGTTTTGATTAATGTTGGCGCGGAAGATCGGAACGGGCCAAAATTTGGCACCCGCGCGCGCGATTTGTCTGTTTATTTACACGTGCCTAGCCACCACATTTGCCGGCGGCACTCTCTTCGCGGCCATGGTCGTTCTCGGTTCATAAAAGGAAAACGAGCACACGCAAACACATTAGTACGACGATGGCCGGCATTCCGATCGTGATCGTGTTTTTCGCTTACGATAGACTTCGTTCGCTTCCTTCCGGTTCCGTACGACGCAAGTGCACCCAACACGTGTCAGATTATCAACTCTAAGTCCGCTCTCTGTCTCTCGTGTAACGAAAACGTTGCCTCAATTATGAGAGACTTCGGCGCACGACTGCTTGAACCGTAGTGAAGGGTCCGTGAACTCCAAGACGGTCTGGCTCTATTTTGGGCCCCAACGACTACTGCCCCAGCGCAGGGTCCTATTTTTAAAATTTATACTCTGACGGAAAAATGCATCCCCAGCACCCAGTAGCTTCCCGGAGCCGGAGGTTTGACCAGAATGCAGCTCGTGACTGTGTGTCGTGAGCATAAACGGGAGGTGTATAAATAAAACGCTGCTTGAACCTTGAACGCGGCTGCATACAGGAAGCTGAAGGTCGACCGGAGTTGCCCATGTGATTGATCGGCTGCACGATGCGCCGTTGACGGTTATTAGACTAGACGCCACCACGTGTTTGTGGGATGTCGTTAGCATACGGCTCATGTTACGAGAGAGAGAGAGAGAGAGAGAGAGAGAGAGAGAGAGAGAGAGAGAGAGAGAGAGAGACATAGTTTAGAAGATTGATGGCGCCCATCACGGGTTCGTGTCTGGCATCGATCGGTGCTTTTTCTTATCAATTGTTTGATAAACAAAACATTACGCCCATTTTGCACCGCAACAACCCTGTCGTCGGGTGAAGCAAATGAATCGCCCCGCCGGAACGCTGCACACCTGTTCTTGCCTGTACTTCTTGGCGCACTCTACTCTTTCCAGCTCCATATAACTAATGGTCCGGTAAAATTTACGATTTTCGTTACAGCGAAAGAACTACGTGAAGTACGCGAAAGTATTTCCCCTCTCGACGCTGCTGGAGTTTAAAATACCCTCGAAATGGTACCGCCGGTCGGTCGGCGGTCTGGAGGTGCTGTGCGGGCTGGCCATGGTGCTTATTCCCAGCCGTAAGTATGCTGTGGCGATCGGGGGAGAGAGAAAACATTTGCGCTAGGTGAACCGCTGGGGCTATCGGAAGCTATTTTTTGCTATTCTTGCGCTCCGGGAGACGACGGCATGTTTGGAATCAATCACGGTGTCGGAGCGATTTATCGTCCTTTACTCGACCTCGCCCACCTTCTGAAGCTCGAATTTATCCTACTATATTGACGATATTGCAATCTATTCCGTTCCGATCTAATTAGACAAAGTAAAGAACGCTGCCAACATTACGCTGCTGCTGCTGATGTTCCTGGCCGTGTACTCGCACTACATGGTGAGCGATCCGTTCGAGCGGTCCGGCCCAGCGCTGGTGTTCACCTTCATGCTCATCGGTCGGCTAGTGATATGGTTCCAGGTAAGGAGAGTTCGAAGGTACTTTCGGCCACTCCTGACTCGATCCTTACCCGCGTGTGTGTTCCTTCTCAGGCAAGCCGACGGGAAGCAGCTCTGGCAGCCGCCGGTCAGCCCACTGCCAACGGCTTGAAGCAGGAGTAAGGCGGCTCCCGTACATGAGTGGTCGTCCTCATCCTGTCCCGTGGCTCACTGATGATCTCACAGCTCCTGCTAATCATTTCTCAACGGAAACGGAAACGGCTGCTCAACGCAAGGATGGCCTCTTCTTACAGCTTAGCAGAACAGCGGAAGGCCAACATTTTCTCCTCCATTGTACGCAGAATCCCGCAAAAATGATGAAAAATGAGGACAAAGATATACCCTGAGAAATACGCACGGTTTCATGCTCTACACCAACCAGCAATCAGCACCGGGACAGTTAGCAGCACGGCGCAGTATCATCAGGCAAGCGCGGGAAATGGCATCGGAAGCCCACGAGTGGTGCCCGAATGCTGCCCAATCCACAAACTGAACCCAAGCTGAGCTAGCGATTAGCGATTGGTAGAGGAAAAACGACAAGAATTCAATACGACATACGGGAAAAAATGATTATGACTTATCCTATTCCTTATTTGTTCATACACCAACAACAAAAATGCGCGCTCTCTCTCTTTCTCTCTCTTGATCCGTGATCCGTGTGATCTTCTTCAACCTTTTTTAGTGCGCAACAAATCACACAAAATAGCGAACAACAGCAAAAGAAGGAGATTTGAGAGCAATCGAAGAGAAGAGAAATAAACTAAGACTTGTACAATTTGAGTAACTAAGCAGCCCGATGTAAGCAACCCTCGGTTCTTATTTCTGTGTCTTTAACGCGACCATCTTTGGCTATGTGATCATAATAAAAGGAAAATATGCGACTCTCTAGCCAATCTCTACAATCCTATTTCCAGTGGCGTGGAATCGTCCAACCGTCTGCGCTGAGGTTTTTAAGGCTAACCTATACACTAATAGTAAGCGTCACACAATATGGAAAGCCATCGAGGTGTATTAACACGACGCACAATGGCACAAATAATGGGCACACAGTCAGTAATAGCACTTATAATGGTTGTAGGACCCTTGCCAGAGGGTCAGGCGCATATCTGTATCCCGACATCGACATTTTTACTCAGTGCGACAGGGTCATAAAGCAAGCAGTAGATAACCGCCAGACAAAACTTAAATCGTCATCGTTGACCAGTGTAAGGAAATGCATTGATGACGTGCGCCAGCGACAATGGAGAGCATCCAACACTTTGAATATTGCTTCGGCCCAGAACGAAACTTTTCTGAAGAATCGAAAATAATCTGTAGCGCCCAGGTACAAGCGACCGGTCGCATAAGAAATACACTCTCTGACAAAAACTAACTCCAAACGAACGTTGTTGTTCATATCGTAACATAAAACGACCAACCACAGTTTAGAAAAAAAAACCGAAATTTTAACACTTTGTCTTTGTTGATTAGATTTATTTTTAAAAGAACATTAAAAAGATGGTCCATACCAAGTGATGGGAATGATTACAATAACCGCTACAGGCAGTGCTGGCGCGTATGTTTCATTTGCTTCATTTAAAATGATTGAATTGCTGCTGCACAGAAAGCAGGCAAGGGAACGTAGACCCGACCCCGGTGCAGCAATATCGAAAGTACGATTTCACAAGTAGCAAAAGCCACTCCGCCACGCCTGTGTAGATTAGAATCCATGCGTTACAGCAGGCCCTTATCATTCACGACCAACACAGGAAAACAAATTAAAACAAGCACATCGCCATGCCGTCGTGTCGTTATCCGATGCAAGTTTTGCGTCAATCACACCAACTCAACGATACTACTGGTCTCCGTGATCACTTTGTTCTCTTTGTCGCATTCGCCACTGTCGTCCAGTAAGTGCACCGATCCGATCTGCAACAGGAACACGGACTGTACTGTACTGAGCCCGCGACCAACATTCACCAGGTATTCACCGGACACCTTACCTTCGAATCGATGTTGGAGATTTGTAGCTCCTTGAAGTGGGTCCGATCGTCGTCCAGCACGTTGGTGGTCTTCTGAAGGAGAGGTGTTGAGTTCCGGATCTCATCGCATCGGTTGTAGCTCGTATCGAGTGCACCTATCATTTCCTCACCGTCCTGAAACATTAAACCCGTAAAAAGAGCACACTAACGGCTGCACACAATAGCAGGCTGGATTTTACCTCGCAAATAGTCATCGAAGGATCGCCTGCGTCAGTAATGGCCCGATCACGCCAGTACTTGCGCAGAATGCGCTCGTCCGGTGAAGTCATGGGAATCTCTCGAGGAAACGGTACCTTCTTGCGGATCGGTGTTTGACCAGTCGGCTGGTAGAAGGTGAGATCGCGCTGATGGAAACGTTCCACTTCGGCCTGCAGATCCACCAACTGCTGATCGTTGGCTTTGTGCGCGTACGCACCAAGCGCCTGCACGATGCGCTGTGTGTGCCCGTTGGCCGCACCAGCAAACTGTTCGCGTGCGCTTTGCTGCGCCTGCACACCCTGTGCCACACGGGTTAACGTGTCGTGTTGCGATTGCTGGAAGACCGCATTCTGTGACCCTAGCGAACTGGCGTAAGTGTCCAGACACTGTCGAATGTGTTGCTGCGCATTGGTCATTTGGATGCGCTCCTGTTCGATCGTCGTGGCCAGCTCACGTGAGCTCGTTTCGATCGTGGCGGTCAAACGAACCTCGTCCAGCTTCGTTTCGAAACTGTTTCGATGCTGCGTCATTAGTTCGCCTTCCCGTTTGACCAACAGTTTTCGGTCGACGGTGCATTGATCGTCGGCAGTTTCTTCGAGCACAATAGAACACTCGACCGCCTTCAACGCTGCCCTGGTAGTCAGCTGCTTGAGCTTGATGTTCTCACAAACATCACCCACAATGTCGGTCAACTGTTGACGTTGCTCCGAAACACCGTGCATCCGCTGCAAGATGCCGGTAAATTGATCTTCAAGCGCTTTAGCATTGAGCAGTGCGAACGCCTTAGCATTTTCGATAGCCTTTACCGCTTCGAGGGTTTCATGCTGTAAACTCTGGGATTGCACGCCAAATTCGCGCAATCGTTCCCGATTGTTGTCAAAGGTCACCAAAAGATGGTCGACTTCGTTTAGTTTGTCTTTGAGTGAGGCATAGAATTGCGTTTTTTTGCCTTCGAACGTTTGGCAGTGAGTGAGCAGAGTCTGAAACTGTTGGCGTTGCTCGTCTTGCTGACGGAGTACCGTTTCCTGGATGCTGCTCTTAAGCCCTGCCAATATCGAGACAAACTGGGCCATCATCGAACTCCGCAGCCGGTCAACCTGTTCCAGGTACTTGGCAGATTCTTCGGAACTACCATCCAGTCGGGTTTCGATGGTGTTCTTTAGCGACTCCACCAGCGAGCTGTTTTGCTGCATCAGACTCTGGTTTACCGTTTCCAAGGTCGCCAGGTGGGCCGTCGTTTGGGAGTACAGTTCCTGCTCGCATTGGTTGTAACTTTCTGAAGTGTCGATAGAACAAGGACGATAATCGTTAATCTTGGAGCTCCTTCAGTGGTGTAGCCCCCTTACCCAGTCCAGCATTCAGCGTGGTCGTCAGTTGGGTGCACTCGTGTACCAATCCCGTCACATCGCCAGCGATCGTTCTAATCCGCTGCCGAACTGAATCGACAAATTTTTCGGTGGCGTTCTTGTTTCGACAGTCGATCTCTTTCCGTCGATCAACCGTATCCTGAGGGGAGAAAAGTATTGTTTGCAATTATAAAAATTCCCTCAAATTTCGCCAGTAACTTACGTGCAAACCGTTCGTGTCGTCCGTGACCATCTCAACGACATTGATCAGTTCCTTCGCTTGCCCAGCGAGTGCCTGTTCCGTTTTCAGATGGTGATCGAGGATCACCTTCTTCTCGACGTACCGTCGTTTAGTTTTCGTTAGGTTACGCCTCGTACTGGTCAACTCTACGCGTGCCTGTCCCAGATCGTGTGCGGTACGGCGCAACTCTTCTTCACGATCGGCCAAGCTGCAGGACACTTCCTTGAAAATCGATTCCTTTTTCGCCAGTTCCTCCTTCATTGCCTTGATGAGGGCCGATTTGTCGTTCAGTTCCTTCGTGGCCGATTCTGACTTGTACACCATCTCGTTGTAGGTCTGCTCCGCCAGGTAGATGCCATTTTTGTCACGGGCCGCCATCAGATCCCGCTTTAGTCGATCGATTTCCTCCGTGTACTCCTTGATGACCGTTTTCTTCGACAGCCTCTGGTTGGCTTCCGGTTTGTTCTGTATGTTCTTGGCACGGTGCGCATACTCGAGCGTGCTGAGCGTTTCCTCAAAGTCCTTGTGACCCGGCGATATCGTGGCAATGATGGACGTTTTCGTGCGGCCCCCGAGCGATTCCTGGAGCAGGCGTGTCAGTTTCGACTCACGGTACGGAATGTGGGGCGTCTTCTCCACCAGTGCCGTTATGACGCGCCCGAGCGTCAGCAACGATTGGTTGATGTTGACCGTCTCGCGCGTCCGAATGCCCTTCTCGTTGCCCGCCTTCGAGATGTTCTCACTGCCGGCCAGATCGACCAAATTCAGTTTGCCGATTTTCAGCATCTCCTCACCATCGATGTTGTTTTCCTTGATGTGTACGATGATCGAGAAGATCGTGTGTGATCGAGACGATTGAGCGTTCATCAAGGTAGAGGCCGTCTTTCGTCGTTCCTGGCCCTTGGCCAACAGTTTGTACACGTCGTCCTTGCTGTGCACCGGGATCTCCTCCAGCCCCTGCACAATGACCGAACCCTTCTTCTGGACGTCGTCGAATATCCGAATCTTGACCGAATCGTCCGTCGACAGCAGATCGCACAGTTCCTCGTTGTACAACTCCAGATACGAGATACGCATCGAAAACTCAAGCTCCGTCATCCGCAGCTCGTCAAACAGGTGGTTGACCGCGCGCGGTATAACGCCCGTCCTGGTGTCGTCCTCCCAAGCGGCACTCAGCTCCGGTTCTTCCTCGCCCACCATCGTAAATGTTTTGCCCGTGCCGGTCTGCCCATAAGCAAACACGGTGCAATTGAATCCGGACAGTACTTCCTCGATGTACGGGGCCACCACCGCGTGGTAAACTTCATGTTGCTTCGACTGTGCATCGAACGCCCGGTCGAAGGTAAACTTTTTCGACGTTCGCGAATCGAGATAGGTCGATTTTAGCTGCAGTTCCCGGTGGGATACCACATCCACCACTTCGAGGGAGCGTATCAACTTTTCGCGGCTATTTGTGGGCCTGCAAAGGTTGAAAGCTTGCGTTAGAAGCTGCAACAAACCGAACACTTCTGCGCCAACACTTACCGAACGCGTACATAAACCTGCACATTCTGATTACACTTGATCGGCTTGCCGCCACTGTTTGAGTGATTCCCGTTGCTAGCGTCCATGTTTGACACTTTTGCGGACCACCAGTCCTGCTGAGGGCAGAGACAGGCAAGCTCAACTGTGAACTTTGCTGCGGATCCCGAATCCCGGTCGCTTGCGGTGTGTATTGCTGTGAACTGCAAATTGTTTCTAAGTATGCTGTGCCAACTGGCGACAGACCGTACTCGTTTGCGAACGTTAAACTACGGTTAATACGATTATGTTCCCGAAAACACGCAACCGAACTGCGAACCGCGGACACTTTGTTAGTATGGGCGAAAAAGGGCCGTTTGGGACCGTTTACGCTCGTCGTCGTTTGCTCGCTTCCATTCAAAACGTTCGGCTGTCGTTCGGTTCGGCGCAGTTGGCAACGCGTACTGCTCGACTACTCGAATGGCGTGCTGCGGGAGCGAACGTTTGCGGGAAAATGTATATTGCAAATAAAATTTAAAACAAAAGGCCCACGAAAAGCTGTACGTATTTTTGTTTAGCTACTGTTAAATTACTTCCAAAAGGCAGATTTCTTTGGTCCACCTCTCTCTCCGTTCGAGCTGTTTGTATGATCGAACGAATGCAAGAGTAAGAGCGAAAGTGTGAATCACAACAAACTTCGATGTTTTTCTATCTATTGTTATTCCAGCTTGTTCGATGATCCCGACCAGCCTGTAAAACCTCAATCGTTCGACAGGACTATTGCGAGATTTCATTCTAATGAGCGCGCAGTTTTATTGATCATGTTTCAACGTGATAATCGAAAAAACAAAATACGAATCTACATGCAAAATGTGTGCCTTCGCTGCTGAACTCAGCTATTCTCGGTTTTCAATATTTATGAGGACGTACTGCCTTCTCCGGATCAAACAGCTTCGGATCGTTCAGGAATTCTACCGCCTTGTGATAGGTGGGCATGAGGCCAGCGTTCTGTGATTTGATAATCTCCTTCTCCACCTGTTCGTGCCGTTGCTTGCACAATCCGGTAATGTGGCGCCCGTACACACGACCGGTGTATTGGCTCTGAAACTGCGACAGTAACTGGACGTTCTTGTAGTCCGGACTAATGTTATGTTTGCAGAGGATGCACTGTGGCTGGTCTTTTGCGAATGGGTTCGCCTCCAGTTCAACGGGTGCATCGCTACCGGGCCGGTGTGTATGTTGTTTTCGAATACCCGTCAATGCTCTGATTTGCGCCGGCCGAACGCAGACCGTGCGGTTTATGTAACCTATAACGAAAAGAAGTGCACCAACGATGACAAACCAAGCCTGGTCGACCGCAACAAGCAAACGCACTCCACATGCCGATCGTGGCCTTTGTTGAAAGACGCGAAATCATTCCGATAGAGATTTTTACTACTTTTCACGTGCTTCTTTCACTTCAATGTGTTTTGTTTACTTCCTATGCGCTATCAACCAAGTGCCACTGGCACCCATACAAAGGTGTGCTCGTCTGTAAGAGAGAAAAAGAGATAGCGCTGCTTTCGAGCAATCGAGCAGGCGATTTCTATTCGAGTACTGCTAGTACGTGACATCGCGCGTTGTGTGTATATGTGCGAACCACTCGTATGCAGAGGGAACCACTTTTACGCGTTTTCCAAGCGCGCGCCATCATCACCGTCGGCCAAAAGCTGTATATAGCGTAGAATGTCAAGTGGTTCTGTGTTCCGGAGTGATTACGGCGACATTAGCTAAAAGCGAGCCCATTCGGACGAGTTTTGTAACATAAACATGACCCCGTTCTCGGTACCAACGACTGAACAGTGAATCGAGGATGCGATTCTGTGGAAATTAAACGGAAACGAGCGCACAATCAACGACAAGCCACGGCACGCCACGGCTACGGTAGCGAGAGCCGCGATACGTTGTTGAATGATAATATGCACTTTGGCCACCCAGAAGCAGCAAACAACCCGTAAAAGTGGCGATTGTTAGCGATAATCTTAGTTTTGAGCGCTATTTCCTCCAGAAGATGCAGGTACGCTGGACCCCGCAAGCCCGCCGAGTGTCCTTCGTAAGGTTAAAGCAATTTTTTTTTCTCGTTGTCTGTTTTGCCTTTCTCAAGCAGCAAGTGGACGATCCCCCCTATTTGACTGTTGGAACGGAAGTTAGCGCCAAATACAAGGGGGCCTTCTGCGAGGCGAAAGTACGCAAGGTGGTACGGAACATCAAATGCAAGGTCGCGTACAAGCATCAGGGCCTCGGGTCCGGCGTCGTATCGGACGATCAGATCAAGGGCGCGCTGCGTGTCGGGGCCACGGTCGAGGTGCGGCACCCGGAGCGCAAGGAGTACGTGGAGGCCACGTTAACCAAAATCCAGGACTGCTCCCAGTACACAGTGGTGTTCGATGACGGAGACATCACGACGCTCCGGCGGAGCGCCCTATGCCTGAAGAGTGGCCGCCACTTTAACGAGAGCGAAACACTCGACCAACTTCCGCTCACACACCCGGAACACTTCGGTAATCCGGTCATCGGTGGCCGCAGGGGTCGCAGGTAGGTTGCAGCCGGTCACGCATACTAGCAAGTGGGTAGGAAAATTGTAGATCACCCCGTTACAGATCACGGCACCTGATGCCCGACGATAGCTCGGACGAGGACGATGAACCAACGCCCCACTCGCGGTCGGCCGCCAGCGATAAGGAGGAAAACATTGGCAAGGTGGTATGCGTCGAGACAAGCGACAACAAGAAGAAAAACCCGAAGGAAAACTGGTTCCCGGGGCTGGTGGTAGCCCCGACGGCCCAGGACACGGTTCGCATCCGAGTGAAGGATGAGTACCTGGTGCGCTCGTTCAAGGACGGCCGGTACTACACGGTGCCGAAGAAGGAAGCGTCCGAGTTTACGCGGGACAGCGTGAACAAATCGGAAGCGGCCGCCGTGTCTGCCGCGATCGAGTACATGGACAACGACGTGCTGCCACCGCACTGGGACCGCGAGGCACTGTTCGGAATGGCGGCCAGCTGTAGCGACTCGGAACAGGAGCTCGAAACGGACAGCTCGGACGATGAGCCGACCGAGGAGAAGGACCACTTCGTGGCGCAGCTGTACAAGTTCATGGACGATCGTGGGACGCCCCTGAACAAGGTGCCTTCGATCATTAACCGGGACGTGAATCTGTATCGTCTGTTTCGGGCAGTCCAGAAGCTGCACGGCTACAACCGGGTCACGAGCCAGAACCAGTGGAAACAGATTGCGCTTCGTTTGGGCTTCTCGCCGGCCACTGCCAGCATCACGAATCTGGTGAAGCAAGCGTACAAAAAGTTCCTGTTCTCGTTCGAAGAGTTCAACCGGAAGCTTGGCTGCACGATGGTGCCGCACCCGAAGACTAGCCGCTCGAAGGGCCGCAGCCTGGTGCGGGCCAGCTCCGTGCAGTCGCCGAAGCTGCCGGAGAAGGAAAAACTAACCGCCAAGGAACGGGCAGCAGCGGTGGCGGCCGCGGCCTGTGTCAATGCGAGTGCCAATGCTTCATCCGGTAGTTCCGGTTCGGGGGGTGCCGGTGGTGATGCGACTGGTGGTGCGACCGGGAACTCGGCCGTCGACGAATCGGGCAACACCAGTGAGTCGAGTACGGCCGAAAGTGCCACCCTGCGACCGACCACCAGCAGCAAGCGTAAGGCGGTGGCACACGGTGGTAGTAAGGTCAGGGCACTGGTCGATAAGTTCGAGGAGAAAGACAAAGACCGGGACAAGGAGAAATCGGGCACTTCGTACGGGGCGAAATCGGCCGACGGTGGAGGAAAAAAGGAAGAAAAAGATGGTGGACCCATGCAAGGAACGGTGGTGGCGATGGCGGTGACGGGGAAAAAGGAAAAGGTGGCCAGCAAGCTCGCTTCGAAAACGATCGACACGATCGTGGAGAAGCGTGGCCGCAAACGGAAGGATGCCGATTCGGTCGATTCAAAAAGGGACGATCGTGAAGGATCATCAGGCGGAGGCGGCAGTGGTGGAAGTGGCGGGAACACCACCGTTGGCGGAGGGCCATCCAGTGCCAAACCGGAAAGGCTTTCCGCGGCGTCATCCAGCGCTACTGGTGGCAGTGGTGGCAGTGGTCCCAACGGCGGTGGTCCTGGCAGTGGATCAGGCACCGCAGGCCACAGCAGAGGCATTAGCCCCGGTGGTGCATCGGCACCCGATTTCCCCATCGAAGCAGGCGATAAGCTCAAAGTGTACTACGATGAGCAGAAAGTGACGTACGAAGCGAAGGTGATCGAAATTGCAATCCAAGAGGGAAGCCCGATTTACTTGGTACACTACACCGGTTGGAACACAAGGTACGTGGGGGAGCGCCGTTTCCGAATTGTAGCCCGCTTTACTGTTTCCTGCTTTTCAGGTACGACGAATGGGTTCGGAAGGAGCGTATTGCGGAAAACTTAACCAACAACAAAACGAAAAAGGGCAAATCCAATTCAAGTTCTAGTTCGTCGAATAATGCCCCTGCCGGTGGCAAATCCGGGCCCGGATCTGGTGGCGATAAAACGCCCCGAGTCGGCAAACGGATCCGTGGCAACTCCAAGGGTGACGGTGGTCCGGGAGGAGGCGGTATGACCCCTCGGGCGACAACGCCGAACGTTGGTCGCACAAAGTCACCGGCCACACCGTCGAACCGGCGGCCACTGACCCGGGGTGGTTCCGCGGCCAACTCCGGCTCGCTCTCGTCCGTGACGGCCGCCGCTGCTGCACTGGCCGGTCGAAGAACCTCGAACAATACGGACATTTCGTCCTCGCTGTCGGTACCAACCGATCCGGACAACACAAGTGACACCGATTCGGATGAGCCGATGATGAAAAAGTGCACCACGAACAGCACCTCGTCGACGACCTCGTCCAACTCGTCCATCTCGATTTCGTCCACGAGCACGAAAGTAAGTACTACCGCCGAGGCCGGTTCGTCGTCCGATGCTGCGGCCATCTCCGACGAGTTTTCCAACGGTGCAGCAACCAAGGGTGGTGGTGGTGGTCGTGACTATGATCTCAAACAAGTAATTTCCCAACCAACTGCACCGCATTTAACCGCTCGATCCAGATCATTACTAACCGGGGACCATTCTCTGTTTCTTTCTCTCCATCTCTGCCTGTTTCTGTCTCTCTTTCACGATCCGTTTCTTACTCCACTTCACATCCTGTATCCTTCGCTTCGATTTCGCCAAATTCTGCTTGCGCTCTACGGTTTGTAACATTTTTTTTGTTCATTCGTTTTTGTTAATCTTTCTTCCAATTCGGCTAATCCGTCAAACACCGATCTCTTTCTTCAACCGCGTACGATCCTCCCTTTCGATCGACCACTTGGTATCGTTGTAGATCCGTTCGGAGATGAAGGGAGGTTTCAAGGAGCTCAAATCGCCTGGCTCACCGGCTTCTGATACGACCACCACGACGACAACGACCACGACGGCGACCGGTGCGGCCGGTGATGGACCATCGGTGAGCTCCAACCCTTCGACGGACCTGGCAAGACACAAGCTACAACCGAAGCAGGAAGCTACAACCGCACGAAGTGGTACGGCGCTGACGACGTCGGTAGCACAGGTCGGCGGCACCGTCGGTGCCATCAAGGAGGAACCAACGATCGGGAGCTGCGTGAAAGAGGAAGAATCTACCGTAACGGAGGAGGACGATGAACCGGGGAAGTCATCCGAATCGGAAACGCTCAGCGAGGAAGACAGCTCACAGTCGTCGAACAAAGCGTTCTCCAGCTCGCCGATCACGACGATGGTCGATTCGGACACGGCCGAAACGCCACTGCAAGGCAGCAGTGGAGGAACACTGATCGTCTCCAGTCCCAAGCTGTCCTCGTCCCCGGAACGTTCCGGTGTGCTTTGTGATCAGGAAGATTCCTCGTCCACCGATGCGCCACTCGTGCGTCCGGGCACCACGGCCGCCGCTGCCGCCGCCGCTGCGAGGATGACGGAGGGGAAAGGGCTACTTGGAAGCATCAAACCCGAACCGACGGTGGTGAAGGAAGAAAGTAGTCCGTCAGTTAGTAAACCACCGATCAAAACGTACGGAACAGCGGCGACCATCATCGCCAACTCAGAAAAGATGGCGTTTTGTAGCTTGCGTGACGTGTCTTCTGAACCCGGGGCCAGTGTTACTATCGGCGACGCTAAACCACACCTCGAGTCCATCCCGACCGGTGAGGCAGTGAAACAAGAGTCTCCGGTTAAAGCGCCGCCACTGGACCAATCACTTACTCCCGTGGCGCAGGGAAGTTGGTCGAAGAAGGAAGAGGTCGATGTAAAGGTTTCTCACCTACCGACCGCGAAGCAGTCACAGGTAACACAGTCAGCGGTCGCCGCGTCGAAAGCGACGGTGGTCAAGAGTGAACCAGGTTCACCTGCTCAGAGCGTTATAACGATAACCAGCCCCGGTACCGGTGGGCTTTCCGGTCAAACGAAGGCAATCAAATCACCCAAATCCTCTTCGCTCGCCACGTTGGACGAAAGTGCCGGCTCCGTGATCGGTAAAACGCTGAGCAATGTGCTTTCCGCGAGTTCGATCTCTTCCACGTCAGCAGTACCGGTCCCGGCGGCGGCAGCGGTGATGGCGGTGGCACCGGTATCGGTAGCGCCATTTTCGATCGCACACGCCGCCGGCAGTAATAGCAGCACGTTGGCCGCTCTCCGGGCGGAGAAGAAACATTTTTCAACCGTCAGCAGCTCAACGGCCGCAAACCTCGCGGGGGTTCCCAGTGGGGTCGCGTCTGAGAAGAAAGGCGCACTCGTCAGCAGTAACCCCGTATCAGCGGTAGCAGGCCCACCATCCGCGAATGTTGGCCCTCTAAAACACGGTACGCAGCTGTTGGGGGAAAAGAAACACTTTTCCTCATCCACGCTTACGCCGGCCCAGAACAAGTTGCTCAGCAAGGAGGCACTTTCGATCAAGTCAATATTCGAGTCGACCGCCAACCGGATGGATGAGAAAATTTCCGACATCTATGAGTTTAAGGAGGCCGAAGACGAGTTTGATGACCAAGAGGCGACCGGTGCCAGCAGAAAGCTCGTCTCGGACGTGCCCCCGGCCGAAGTTGTCAGCTCGCTTACGCCAGCCCTCGTTGCGTCGCCGGTGGCTTCCGCCGGCACCACTGCGCTGTTGGATGATAAACGCAAGAAACCATTGCAGCGTAAAGCTCTGCACAACACCGAACCACAGATCGATACGACACCACTCGGCAGTGGTGGCTATAGTGCGGTGAAACGAACGAAAAAGGTGTCCCCACACAAACCGGTGGCAGCGGTCGAACTTCCGACCACTACGGAACCAGCAAAGCCAGCGAAAATTGGTGTCCGTCGTGAGACGAAGGAAAAGGACGATCAAACCGACCCAACAGCGAATGTGCGTGCAACGCCTGCTGTGCCGGTCGATAAAACTACACCACAGAAGGCTGCTATTTTGTCGTCGTCAGTAGCAACTACCGTGGTGCCAGCAGCGGGGCTTACAACACCGTTCAGCACGATCGTCACTCCCGTCAAGAGTGATTCGACGTTTGATGTGCTGCGTAAATCGCCAAGTTTCAACCTTGTGGCCACACCCCTGACCAAGGATGAGGCAGTTAAGGCGCAGGAGGAAACTAAAACCACGACCACGGCTGTGGCGTCGGCGACGACAGCGTCCATCGGTGCACCACCGTTGGTTACGGCCACGGCACCGGGAATCTTCACACCGGTTATTGCCGGCACACCGATCTCTGCATCAGGTGATCGCAGTTCGAGCGGCAATTTGATGACTGCGCCCGGCAAAGGACCGTCCACTTCCGTCCTGCTGGCGATTGCGGTGGACGATAAGCAAAAGGAAGAACCAACGTTAGAGAACTGCAAAAAGTACTTTAACGACATGAACTTTGAGTTCGATGCACCGACCGTCAAAAAGCCGCCCTCGATCGCGGACAAAGTGCTGAAGGCACTGAGTCAACAGCAACAACAGCAACAGCAGCAGCACTCCATGCCCACCGTCAAGTCAGAAAAGATGGACTTTCTTCCATTGAAGTTTATGGCCAGCTCGATGCATCATCACCCGCTGATGCATAGCAGTAAACCGACACCGATCGCCAGCAGTGCACTGGGCGCACTGGACACTCCGTTGGCGATATCATGCGCTTCTTCAATCGTTCCCAGCACCGGAGGCAGTGGAGTGTCGTCCGTCGTAAAACTGGAATCATCCGCAACGCTCTACTCTCTGACTCCGGTGCCACTAAAAGCGGATCCCTCGGTAGCAGAGCAGCAGGCAAAGAAAGAACCAACGCCGCCAGTCACTCCGGTACGACAAGAATCAGAAGAACCATCGCGGGTTGTGCCAATGGTTGGTGCTCTGAAACAGAACAATTCTCCGCTGGCCAGCAGTGCAACGCCGACCACGGTTTCGGTACTATTAAAATCGCCATCACAACAGAGTGCTGGTAGCCACGGCAAACTGCTGGACCACATTCCTCCGGCAGCTCGGAACAATGACCTCACGGAGTCGATCGGGAAGCTGGACGATCCACGATCGTCTTTCGCACACGATGACGAGTCCACCGACAGTAACGATTCCGAGCACCGGCTCATTATTGAGGATGCGGAATCGCAGGGCAGTGGCGAGCCACCACTTCCATCCGGTCCGGCCCATCTTACAACCTTTGCTGCCGCGACACCACCGACCACCGATCGTATAAATGCTCCCGGACAACCGGAGCGTGCCACAACCACCGCAACGGCAGTGATCGTACACTACGATCAAAGTATGAAGCTTCAAACGTCAAACGTGGTTTGTGCGAAAAAGGAACTGTTTGAGGAGAAACCACGGACCAGTATCACATCGACGGCGGCGACTGTTGTCACATCGTCACAGCCATCCACCACCTCGATTACCCTCGAGATGGCTTCGGCCGCGTCGGCGGCTGCAGTTGCAGCAGTTGCGGACAAGGAGAAGATCATTTTCGGGCACGACGCAACGACAACCGCATCGCAGCCCAAGGACGAACCGATTTCAACCCCATCAACTGTACACCGTACACCACCGTCTTCATGCTCCTCCGGAGCGATCACCATAACCACCGTGGTAGTGGCGGACAAACCGAAGGCGCCGAGCGGTGGCGGTGCCAAGCAAAGTTTGCTGGAAACGATCATACAGAGCGAACTGAACACGGTCAACCGTGGGCTCGGCTCGGAGAGCTATTTGAAACTGAAAGAACAGACGGATCACCAGGCAGAAATTGATCGCTTGCAGCAACAGGTGGCGCTAACCGTTTCTTCCTCAAGCTCCGTTCCGTCGACGTCGGTCATTACTACTTCAAGTGGGATTCAAGAACGGTGCCAACTGGTGGATGACAAGCTAGGGCAACAATCTTCCTCTCAACAACAGCAGCAGCAGGCAAACAATGAATCTCTCTCGCTGTTACTCTGCGAGGAGACAATCCCCGGTTCACCGGCCCCGAAAGATCACGATCGTTTGCCACCGGCCAGTGGGGGCCGAAAGGTGTACGCCGAGCCTCCGCTCGCATCCGCCTTTCTACCACCGCAATCCATTCAGACGGCCAGCGATCTGAAGCACGTACCGATGGATCTAGAACCGCCGGTGGTGACGATCACGATCGCCGGAAATACGACGATCAGCAGCACGAGTAGCGTACAAGGTGGTGGTGCTCCGTTTGGCCACGCTTCACAGCAATCGTCGCGCGTGATGGGACCGCTCGGTGCCAAAGGTGGTGGCGAGTCTGCGGTCGATACACCGAACAGTTCACCACGGGATTCCGTCAGCCAGGATGAGAGTAAGTAGCTGGAATCACTCAAAACGCATTCGATTATGTGACAAATTCATATTGTGATTATGTGACATATTCGTTCTGCTGTCATCTTTTAGCACACGATCAAGAGTCGTCACCGCTGAAGAAACGGCGCCAGCGCAAACCGAGTGAAGAACCGACTCACAAGCGGCGGCGGACGGTGAACTCCAGCTTTGGTGGTGGTGGGTACAGCAGTGCAAACAATGGTGGTGGTTCCAGCAGTGGCTACGGTCGCAGCCAGCGAGGAACGGCCACAAACAACGGTACGTTTCAAGTGTGGAGCAAAGTAGCCCAGAAGTCAGTGAAAACCCCATGTTACGGTTTCTATCTCTCTACATCACCAACAGCTTCCGACAGTGAAGACAATTCGGACTCACTGGCCGCTTTCCATCGGGCGTCGGCCCTCATTACCGGTGGCAAATCGGGCCGCGCTGGCCAGTACAACTTCCTGGTGAACCTCGGTAAGGTCCCCCGGTTGTTGGCCAATGGCCTCTTACTGATGGCGTGGCGTTTTCTTTCACAGACCCCAGTCTAAACACCAACCAGCGCATAGCGATACTGAAAAAGAAGATTCAGGAACTGCGCAAAACGTACAACGCCATCAAGGCCGAACTGGCCAGCATCGACCGGCGGCGCAAGAAGCTTCGACGGCGCGAGCGGGAAAACAAAAAGCAGGCCAAACTAAACAGTGCCAGTGCGACGCAATAAGAATCGGAGTGTCACTTCTTCGGTTTACCAAACGGACGGCGGTTTTGTTGGTATGTTCTTTTGCACTTTTCTCGACTTTCGACGCAATAGGCTTCAGAACAATGTTTGGACTTTCATCTAGGAACACACCGATATCAATATGTTCTCTTATTAAGTGTGCTCTCGTGTTTTTTTATTAACCTTATCGTGGTATCTGACACACCACAAACCGGTGTAGAAATGTGCACGTGCACATAAACCAGCAAGTCGGGTGTGTAAAATATCTCCCTTAGGATAAGCCAGCTCTTTTACTCGGAAACATATTAAAAATTGTTACTAAAACGGAAACAGTGCAAAGCCGTACTGTATAGTGTTTAGGTTTTGTAAAAACTGTTTTAATGTCTCAACCGCCCTACATAAAACAAACTCCGGATCGTTTCCCGAGACAGGAGATAGGTCCTTTAGCGGTAGTGCGCAAGCTTTTAATAGAAGATTTCGTTTTTTTTCTATTTACCAGCCGGTAAAAACTCTTCAGTAATAAACTAACTTACTAAATTCAGTACAAATCTTATTCGGTTGGATGAATGTAACACTTTATTTGCACAGTATTCGAATACTTTGGCGCGAATTGCTGCTAAACCATCGCAAGCAGCAGCGTTTGTTGAAGAAAGAGATCATAAATAAGTCGCAGGTACAGCTCTACAAGGCGTCAAGAGGTAAGAGAGTGATCTGAGCAAGTTACAGGAGAGATTCGTTGCTTAGGCTTCATCGAGACTGGGCCGCTGGCTGGCGGTCAGCGTAAGAAACACCTGCTCCAGGGACGTCTGGCCGAGGCTGTAGTCTTCGAGCCACAGTTGGTCGTGCGCTCGCTCCAACAAGCCAAACATCTCGGACCACCGGCGGGTCGTGTCGACGATGTGGTATGTGAGGTAATTGTGGTACTCTTCCTTCAACAGGGCCCCTTCGCCGAATGTGTCCTCCAGGAACCCTTTAATCGCCCGTTTGTTCGCTTGGCTTTCTTCGTCCGTGTAGGTGCGCCTCAGTTTCACGGTCAGGAAGTACCCGTGCGAGAATTTGTTCTTGAGATGCTGCGACGATCCGAGGCACCGGAACGTCCCATTCACCATGATGGCCAGCCGGGTGCAGAGCGCCTCGCACTCGTCCATACTGTGCGATGTGAGCACGAGCGCGGTTCGACCTTCGGCGCGCACCCGACACATCACGTTCCAGAAGTGTCGCTTCGCACCCGGATCCATGCCGGTGGTCGGCTCGTCCAGGTACACGACGGACGGCTCGCCGAGCAGTGCCACGGCCGTACTAAGTTTCCGCCGAGTGCCACCACTGTATGCGTCGATGCGTTTGTCGAGGTGGACCCCAAAGTGCAGCTCGATCGCTAACCGCTCGATGGTGGCCGCAATCGAGCGGCGCGGGATGCCGCGCAACCGCGCGTACATGTGCAGCGTTTCACGTCCCGTCAGATCGTCGAGCAGCGCGTCGAACTGGGGACAGTAACCGATCCGCCGATAAACGGCCTGCAGCTGTGTGCGCAGTGCGTAGCCTCCGACCCACGCGTCACCGCGCGTCGGACGACAGTCTCCGGTTAGCATGCGGAAGGTGGACGTTTTCCCGGCACCGTTGACACCGAGTAACCCGAAACACTCACGATCACCGACCGCAAAAGTTATTCGATCGACGGCCACCAGCGAGCGGCCGTACCGTTTGCTTAGCTCGCGCACCGCCAACAAAGCCGATCCCGGACCGGTGAAGCTTTCCACGCGGGCCCGTTCGTCGGCCACATCAGTGTCCTCCCCTATGGCAATCGTTTCCGTTTCAGCTGTACTACCACCTTCGGGGGCTAGATTGCGCCGCCGGTCTGCCAAATAGCAGCTGATTCGGCGAGGATTGATGCCATCCAGAAGTCGATACTCTTTCAACAAAAGCGCCGCGAATGAAATGAGTGCGATCGCGATCAGATACACCAGGTTGCGACTGATGCCTCGGGCGCTGAAGGAAAAAATGTCCACATCTTGTGAACAGAGACAGAAGGGATATGAGCTTTGGACGCGCCCACTTCACGCCCGTATGCTCCCTCACTTACCACAGCAAAGCTCGTTAAATTTGCACGCCAACTGGGGCGTACAGAAGGGCATCGCGTCGCAGTACGCGTCACAGATCTGGCGCGTCGTTTCCATCACGTTGATGTTGTTCAAACTATGGCTCAGGGCGAACAACGGGAACACCATGTAGATCCACTCGAGCGTTTCGGCCACGTGGCGCAAATCGAAGTCTTTCACCTTGAGCAGAAATACCGCCGTGAAGAGGACGGTACCGGTGAAGATGTTGAAGATGAGCATCTTGATGAACCCGGTCGACGGTACATCGAAGCAGTACGCACCGAGGTAAGTGAACGGGATGACGGCCAACCCGAAGCACAGAAACACCAGCGCTACTCGCCCGAGTTCGGCCGGTGTTGACCAGCCTTCTTCCTGGAAGATGGCCAGCGTCCCTAGATAGAGGCACATCGCGCCACAGTACACGGCAAAGTCGAACAGAAACGAAACGCCCCAAAAGGTGACCGGTTCAACGCCACTCACAAACTGGAGCAGCTTCGAGCCGGACGACCGCTCCCGGACGTAGTACAGGATGTAGAGTGCACCGACGAACGCCATCGCAAAGCCCGTATTGAAGGCCAGCTGAAAGCCCAGGTTGCTGGCGGCCTGGGTGCGCAGAAACCGCACGCTGCTACTGTACGGTAGCGGTTTGTTCACCACTGCCAGGCTGCAGTTCGGGCACAGTGTCCGGCCGATAGCGTTATACAACACGGCCAGTGAAAGTGGTGCCGTGTGGTATGCTTTATTGTTGAACCACGCCGTGTACCGATCGGGGCCATCCAGGCTGCAACCGATCATGAACGTATTGTCCACGATGCGAACACTTTCGACCGCCTACCAGTGGGAAGATAAATATTAGTCTACCTCGCAGCAGCCACACAAGATCCCCTTAAACTGCACGCTTACCCTCTCGATGATATACTCCGTAAAGTTGCGATCGGTTACGATCAGCTCATGACGATCACGCGGCGCCCGCTGGGAAGCTTCTCGGATCACTTCGTAGTACGCCGTGGCGATCGAGGCGTTCCGCTCGCTAGTGGAAAGTACGGTGCTGGTGCGTTCGTAGCTCGCTAGGCTAATGTCCAGCGGAGGCAAAACGACGTTGTTGGGAAAAAACCGTACGATCGCGATCACCAGCAACACAAACGCCATCGGCAGTAGCACCTGCAGCGTAGAGATCTTCCACGACCGAATGAAGCTGAGGTACTTTTTGCTCAGCATTGCCACAATCTGACTGTGGCGCAGTTCGAGCCCAGTCTGCAGCTCGTACGATTCGGTGATCGTAATCAGCGGTGGAGCAGCACCATTCGTGTGGGATCGTACTTTCCGACCCTCGGCACCCGTTTCATCACTTCCGAGTCTGCAAAGGACAGGCAAAGAATAGAGTGTGATCTTTCATCGATCCACCGGATCTTCTCACCGCATGAAAACTTCCTCCATCGTGGAAAGCGCTATTCCGTAGCTTGAAATTCCGCACCGATCGACGTTCCGTTCCAGTGCTTCCAGTGCCGGTTGAAATGCACCACGGTGCTGCTCGGGTAATCGAAAACTCAGCTCCGTCCCGATATCCGATTCAAGTCGCACATCCGGCACGAAGCGACCCAACAGCTCCGTCAGCAGCTCCGGTTGGCAGTCGGGCCGCTTGACACAAATCAAGCGGTATCCGGCCCCGAACCGTTTCTTCAAATAGAACGGTGTCCCGACGGCCCGCAATTCCCCGTCACACATGACCGCGACCCGATCACCGAGCACATCGGCCTCGTCCATAAAGTGCGTCGACAGAACGATCGTACGGTTGCGCTTTTCGCGCTGCAGCAACTCCCACACCGTTCGCCGTGCGCCCGGATCCATCCCGGATGTTGGCTCGTCGCAGAACACGATCCTCGACCCACCACACAGGGCCACCGCTAGCGATAGTTTGCGTTTCATGCCCCCGGACAGGGTGTGCGATTGAGCTTCACGTTTCTGCTCCAGACCCAAGGCTCCCAGATATCGGACTACCTCGGCCTCAAGCCGGTCCTCGCCCTGGACACCCTTCAGTTGGGCGAAGAAACGAATGTGTTCGGCCACGGTTAGCTCATCGAACAGGACGTTGTGCTGGGGACAGAAACCGAGTGTGTTGCGAAAGGCCTGCGCCCCATGACCAAGCTGGTGCCCATCGACCATGGCCACACCGGCCGTCGGTGCGTACGTGCCGGTCAGCATGGCTATCGTGGTCGTCTTGCCCGCGCCATTGTGGCCGAGCAGGACAGTGATTTGATCGCGAAAAAAATTGACGGTCAATCCGCGCACTGCTTCTCGGCGCTGCGAAGCTTGTTTGCCAGTTTCGAACACTTTCCTCAAACCGACCGTCGCTATTCCGACTGCTTTGTCGGTGGGTTCTTCCTCCATATTGCCCGCATAGATTCGGTCGGTGACTGGTGGCGGCGGTGAATGTAGTTTCGTTCGTTCACTTACGCCACCCGCAGTTCCGGTGCTCGTCGAAACGCGATTAAACACTTCGTCGCACCAGAAACTCTTGGTGAAGGGAAAGTTCCACCTTCGGGGCACACCA
This sequence comes from Anopheles bellator, assembly GCF_943735745.2. Taxonomy (NCBI): domain Eukaryota; kingdom Metazoa; phylum Arthropoda; class Insecta; order Diptera; family Culicidae; genus Anopheles; species Anopheles bellator. The sequence continues at coordinate 46,980,936 of NC_071285.1, read as the reverse complement.
AACTGTCCGGGGGCTATCTGTTCGACGTAGAGAGCCACCGCTAGATAGACTAGCCCGTCGAACAGTAGCATGCCGAGCACGTGGCCCATCGTTAGCCGATCGTCAACGGTGACCGGGGTAAACAGATTCGACCACTGCAGCCCGGTGGCCGTTCCTTCGTGCTTCATGAACAGCATCACCCCGTAACCCATGGCCGTGTTGCTCCACAGGCTCATGGCCAGCTTGGCAGCGAGTGACATGCGATCGTAGTTGCCGAACGTGAGCTGAAACGGAGTCAACGAATAGAACCACACGATGCCGGCGATTCCGGACGCAATGTTCGCTGTGGCAGAGAAACAAAGGGAACCGACAATTAATCCTTTACCAGCGTCCCCCATGCATTGGCATTTTTTACGGAACGTACCTTTCGAAAAGAACGTGCTCAGCATGAAGCAGAGTGCGATCGTTGTGATGCCGTACACAAGGAAAAACAACCAGATCAGAAATCGGTTGGAAAACTGAAAGATGGCCACCTTCGTGTTGGTGGTCAGGCTGAAGCTCAGCAGCACCGTGATAAGACTGATCGACACCGTCAGCAGGGCGAGGGTCCGCACGAACCACGCCACCCAGTGGATCCAGCCGTCGAGACCCATCACCTTCATCGATTCCTTGAGCTGCCGTTCCTTCTCGAGCGTAATAAATTTGACCGTATTGATGCACGAGTAGAAGAACGCCACCATCACGATGGAGGGAAACAGATTCTCCAAGCCACGCAGCAGCGGATCATCGTAGTACGCCGGATACGGGAAGCGCTACGGAAAACAGAGGCTGGTGAGAGCGAACCCATGTCTTCGCCCACGTGTCGGGGTGGCCATACTTTGAGCTGGACTTTGGGTAGCGTCACGTTACTGGCACCGCTGCTGCCTTGGCGCACCTCCAGCACCGCACGGCTGATCGCATTCTGGACGGAGGCAAATCCTTCGGCGTAGTAGTTGGCCGGATAGCCACCGTCGCTCGCGTTAATGTTTCTCGCGCCGTACACCTGAAACTGTGGGAATATCAGGAACGTGCGCCAGTTGGCCCAAAACTGGGCACCCGGCAGTGTCGTGGTTCGCATTTCGCTCGGAAACCGCAGCGCAACGGTCAGCTGCTCGGGCAACGAAGTGATGTTCTGTGAAAATGCCGAAAGAATACCAGAAACCGTTTAATGTCCGTTCGCACCCATGACGCACTCGCTTCCGCGCGTATGTTCTGCTTACACGGAGCTCATCGCCGAATTCCACTCCGGCGAGGTAATTATGCGTGACGAGCGTCTTGTGCATGGCTTCGGCGGTGCTGAACCCTTCCTTGAGCACATCCGTACCGAGCATTCTGGCCGCCCGCCCAACGACCGCGGCGAACACGTCATTGCGCGGTGAGTAGACAATTTTCAGCCCGATCGGATCGTTCGTCACCATCTCGCTACGGTATCGATTAGAGGGGGCGGGCAAGAATGTGAAATGTACAAGAGCCGGCGAAGGTCGCGCACTGGGCGTAATGTTACCGAATCATGGCCAAACTTTCCACATTCAAGCTGGCGAAGGACGTGGGCTGGCTGTAAACGGTTGGTGTGACGAGACCGCGGACCAGAATCAGCAGCGAGCAGGCCAACACCGGGATCACGATCTCGAACGCCGTCTGCACGTAGTGGCGCTTCTGGATGGTCCAGTTTTTCCAGAGTAACAGCACAAACTTTTGCCAACTCGTTGACGGCATTTTGTCGTGTTCCGTTTTCTGTTTTTTCTCCTGTTCAAGCAGCAACCACGGTCGGCATAGGAACGGGCCCGTTTGCTTGGTTATTTCATCACTTCCAAGGCACACACTGGGTAATGTTGTGGAGTTGCTGTTGCGCTACTCCGTGAGCCGATGCTTGTTCGTCTAATTATGGGGACCTTTAATGGGCTGTGTGTTCCCCGTCCCGCAAACCGGTCCGTGTGGTGGAGGCTGGGAAAATTCGCACTCTCACACACTACCAAGCACACGGCACAGCGTTAAACATCATCATCTTAATGGATGATGTTGAGGGTCACCGATTGCGTCAACACCGGAACACAACCCCTCCAACGACGTTCGAAACTCGCGGTTACCTTCGACTGACTGAATGGTCCGGTGGGTGATTCATTTTGCCAAATCGCGAGGTTCCACTGTCAAAAATTCGGGTTTGGTGGCGCGCACGCGTTGCTGAGCATCCCCATTCATTAGTCTGGTGTGTCGTCATATGGTTGCTACGATGATGCCAAAGTGTTGCTATGTTTGGGGTGGCTGAATTGGCGCGTTGAATTGCGGCAGTGTTCGTTTGCGCGAGCATACGCGAGCGAGCACGTGGTGGTGCTGTCGGTAGTGGTGTTTCTCGGATGGTCAGTTTTGTTGCAGTTTGTTTACATCGTAAGCCGGAAAAGACGCCGCCGCAAAGTAATGCTTATCAGACAATGCATTTTATGTCGTGTGCCGTTGACCTTAGTTTCTATGGCGGAATTTTCTACATCTTGTAAACATCATCAAAGAAACCCTTTATATAATCGCTTGTGGGTTGAATTGCTCGTTTTGATAACATAAACTCATCGCATCGCATCGCACAGTGGTACCAATACTGTTACCCATCAATCAACGAAAGGGATCAACAGCGAAGCGCAAGTACGATTTCGACATAACCGAGTGTTTCGTGGCCGCCGACGGTCGCTGTTTGTTTGTGCTCCTCCTCGTACGTTGCGCTGATCATAGTGTGAAAAATTAATTCAATTAACAATGAAAGTGGCATCGCCAATAGCGACGGTCACGGTGCTCCTGCTGTGCCTGGTGGCGCTCGAAGCGAAGCGGCTGTTCATCAATCCGTACCCGCGGTTTAAGGCGGCGCAGTTTCATCCGCAGGATGGCGACGACGTTGGAGAGCCCCTTTTTCTAACGCCGTTCATCGCCAACATGTCGCTCGAGACGGGGCGTGCCGCGGCCCGTGTCAACCATGCTGCCATTCCGGCCGACATCGAGAGCTACTCGGGATACCTGACGGTGGATAGTGCCACCAATGCCAATCTGTTTTTCTGGTACTTTCCGGCCAAGCTGGCCCCCGAGTCGGCCCCGGTAGTGCTGTGGTTGCAGGGTGGCCCCGGTGCCTCGTCGCTGTACGGTCTGTTCACGGAGAATGGCCCGTTTTCGGTGAGCAGCAAGCTGAAGATCGTGCCGCGCAAGTACAGCTGGCACCTGAACCACCATCTCCTCTACATCGATAACCCCGCCGGCACAGGGTTCAGCTTCACCGATAAGGACGAGGGTTATGCGCGGAACGAGACACAAGTCGGTGCCAATCTGTATGCAGCGCTGCAACAGTTTTTTACCCTTTTCCCGAACCTGCAACCACTGCCGTTCTTCGTGACCGGCGAATCGTACGGTGGCAAGTACGTGCCGGCCGCGGCCCACACGATCCATCTACACAATGGAAACGCGAAGCTGCACATCAACCTTGAAGGCATCGCCATCGGAAACGGTCTGTGCGACCCGTTCCATCAGCTCGTGTACGGCGACTATCTGTACCAGCTGGGATTGATTGATGCTAATACCCGCGACCAGTTCCATCAGGCGGAAGCGAAGGGTCGCGAGTGCATCTCCAAGAAGGATTTTAACTGCGCGTTTAACGTGTTCGATGAACTTATCAACGGTGATCAGTATCCGGCCGGGTCGCTGTTTAAAAACGCCTCCGGCTTCAGCACGTATTTCAACTATCTGGAGACGGAACCGGACCCGAAGGATGATTATATGGGCAAGTTTCTGCAGCAACCAGCCACCCGGAAAGCTATCCACGTAGGCAACAATACATTCCACGACTTGGAGGGGGAAAACAAGGTCGAAGATCACTTGAAGCTGGACGTGATGAACTCGGTCGTACCGTATCTGGAGGAACTACTCCGAGTGTACCGTGTCGTCATCTACAACGGCCAGCTGGACATCATCGTGGCCTACCCGCTGACAATGAACTACGTAACGAAATTAAATTTCCCTGCCCGGGACGAGTACCGGAAGGCGCCTAGGCGCATCTGGCGAGTTGACGGTGACATTGCCGGGTACGCAAAAGAGGCGGGCAACTTGGTCGAGGTGCTGGTGCGAAACGCCGGTCACATGGTGCCGAAGGACCAACCGAAATGGGCGCTGGATCTGTTGATGCGTCTTACGCACGGTAAAAGTTTTGCCTGAAAAGAAGACTGCTTGGCTTGCTTGGCCGGCCCATTCGGCTCGGCGAGAGAGAGAGAGTGGAAAATAAAGCACCCGCAGGTGGCAACTTCTGCATAAATTGTGATCGACTTCTTGGTTTTCTCTTTATTTAGCCCCATCGCTGCCATCAAACGGATTTTACACAAAGCCTCGGCACAGGGCCACTGTATGATCGACACCACACGTGATCTTCTCAACGCGCGCGTTGATCGCCACCTTCAACGGGAAAAACTGATCATTCTTGTGTCCGAACCCGAGACACGCATACCGATTGTGGCCCCACATGTACAAATCGTGCTGATCGGTGATGGCGGCCGAATGTGTAATTCCGCAGGCAATCGAAATGACCCTAGCCCGTGGGTTGAACTCGTTGCGACCGAATAATGCTGCAGGGATGAGCGTCGGAGCCGGTTGATGCTGCACATCCGGCCCGAAGCCCAGTATGCCGTAGCCCCACGAAAACACGTCTCCGTTTTCTGCATGAAAAAGAAAGGGAAGCGAAGCGTTGCGTTAACTGAAAGGCAACTGCGCGTACCGAATCACAGAACGCTTACCATTCAGCGCAAGACAGTACGATCCGGCGGCCGCTATATCGATAATTTTTCCACAATGCTTTGCAAACGGTAGATGGCGTGGGCTGTTAATTTGTGGGTTCTCGGAGGCCACCTCGCCTAGCTGTCCATACTCTGAGTTTCCCCAACCGAACAGTTCGCCTTGGTCTGATAAGAAAAAGAGATAGTTTCGTTAGTTTTCCCTCCCCAAATGGTCGTTCGTTGCACCGATGCTTACCATTTATTGCCAGCACCGTATCACAGACGCTGGAAACTTTGACAATTTTTTCACCTTCAATGTCACCGCCAACCGGACCAATCGTGTCGATCAATCCGTACCGACCTTGTCCCGTTTGGCCGTCGTCACTCCAACCGCAGGAAAACACCCGCCCCGCTTCGGTCACCAAGAGGCTGTGATCCTGTCCGCATTCAACGCCACTCACCCGATCGTCGGAACCAAGTTCAGGCACTGGCCCGATCGTGGTCACGGTGGGACTTCGAAAGTAGTCCTCGTCAGGTACGATCCGTCGGCCACACTGTCCGTACGCGTTGTTTCCGAGTGTAAGCACCGTGCCCCCGTCCGTTAGGGCAAGCAGATGGGCTCGGCCCGCAGCCACACGTACTATGCGGAACTCTCCGTTCACCGTCAGGTCAATCGGTGCCGGATAGATGAGCAGTTCAAGGGGTTTTTTGTGCACCCCGGGGGCTTTCTGCACTCCGAGCTGTCCGTCAGTGTTTATTCCTGTGCCCCATAGCGAACAGCCGTTTAAGGTGTCCTTGCCACTGGTGCCACGGGGATCCACAGCATAAATCGTGAATCCGTACCCCGAGGCGACATCCGTCACACGATGGCTTTCGGCAAAGCTGAGTCTGCTGGGATGCTGGACAAAGTCGGTATACACTTGCGCTTGTTTCTTGACCGACGTTTGCACCCCGAGCGCTCCCGTAGCAGCCAGCCCCCAAACGTACACACGCGTATCATCCGGTTTAACGATCGGGTAGCGTGTCACCGGGATGCGAGAAACATCTTGCCGGAGCACACGGAGCCTCGCACTAGACGCGTACAAACGTTTGCCACGAGGGCTTAGCTGCTTCCCGAGCGTTTTCAATCCGTGCCAGCATTGCTGGCAAATAAACACCATACTTGCAAGCGAACAAGATACCTTTCAACGGCGTCCCTCTAAACTGCCCGTTCCGTTGCCGGTTTTGTTTGCGCCTGCCCCGTCGATGTGCTGTTATGTAAACGGATATTGCGAGACGACAGCATGACGTTTGACAGCTCAGTCTGTGTTCGGCCAGCCGGGAAAAAAGTAAACAGATCGAAATCACTCTGCTCCATAGTTTATTTTAGTTCCAACATATAAAGTGTATTAAAACTCTTAAGGAATGGCAACGCGTCAGGTAGCAGAGAACAATCCCGTTACCCGTATTTACTTCTAATATGTGGTCATTCTTTTCGTTAGCTTCTCCAACGTACTATGCGCCTCGCGACATCACACCAGCGGTTCTACAGTAGAACCATCGCGCAATGCAATCGACTTTACGAGCCGGACTACCTAGAGGTAATTAGTGCAGCGCCCTCGTAGGAAGCGTACCAATTGCATATCTTTCGGCATTAAAGTAACCCGATCTCTGTGTGCCGAACACATGCCAGCATCTTCGAACAATTGCACAAGATAGATCTCGGTAGCTTCGTGCAGGGCCTCGACTGCCGCACCGGTGATACGGAACTCTCCGTAGTAAAGTAAAATTTCCCTGAGAGCACGCGCGAATGAGAGCTTTGGAATAAGAAGATTTGACGTGCTCTGGAGCATCACCATTTCCCGGAGGTACGGCGGTACTGACTTTGTCCGGGTTCGATGAGGAACCCTGGCTTGTGAGCGTCCTTCTACCGAGGATGATCTGCGTCTAGAGTTTTGGCGTGTTCTTGATTCCGATGATCTATTACTTCGTTGCGCTGATGTGGATGGTTGTTCTTGCGAAGTGTTCCGACTGGATTCATCCGATGTTCCGTCATCTGGCGGTTTTGCTCGAGAAGGCAGTTCATGCGATTGTCTGGGCACACTCTTTCGGCGGGGCATTGTCACGTTGATTGATCGCACACTAGGAACACAACAAACAGATGAAAAATCTCCAAAAATTCAGTTGGCCGATGACGCTAAAAATCCGTTACCTTCAGCCGTTTCATAAACCGTGTTCGTGTGTGTTGGTATGCGAGTCTAGCTTGGCTTGTGACGTCTAAGCTGTCAACGGGGGGAGTGCGTAAACCCTTGAATGCACACTTCATTCCGTTTCGGTTTTAGTACATGCGTGCAGTTGAAACGATGCCAAACACTGAATTCCTTTTTTGCTCTATTTTTCAGTTGCTGAAACCCAAATATCCGTTGTACGGGACGCTAAATTTTACCATCAAAGGATATGATTACCCCATTCTCGAGAGCTTTCAAAGACTGATGCACAACGTGGCCGATTCGATGGATCTGGAAATAGGCGATGCGTACGCTCATCCACCGCAAAAGCTGACCGTTCAAAAATTTAAGCCCAGCTCCAGCGTCGTCGACAGCGAGTACCAGCTAACCGTCTACGAGCGTACGGTGCAGATTGATAACGTTCAAGCGCCGTTGTACCCGATTTTCTTACGGACACTGCAAGCCGCCCTGCCGGAGGGTGTCACGCTGAGCGTGACGGAGCACACCTCGGACCATGAAGAGGCACGCTACGTGCCCGATCGTGACTTGAAAGACCTGAAGCAGCAGCTGGACGAGATGGGTGGTCCTTCGAAAACGAAGAAATGAATAAAGAGTTCAGTTCTTTGGTAGCTCTCAGTTAAACGGTGATGTTTTTAAATTTGCATAACCGCGCGTCAAGTTGTACTAAAAATTAGTGTCAGCCGTACGTTTAAATCACTACACACCGGCTCCATTGTTTTTTTCATCATAGCACCCATGGAAGCGGAACAGAAGTTTCTGCAGCTGTCGACGAAATTCCTATTTTTGAACAGTGCCGGGACCCAATCGGCGGATTATCAGCAGGAAATCAACACACTGCTGAACGAACTGAATGGATTGAATTATCGTGGATTCCGGCTTAGCGACGGCCGGGCACCGGTGCTTGTCATTGAATCGATGGTCAACATTCCACCGCAGGAGGACACACTTGTGGTGAAGGCATGCTTTTTGACAAAATGTCTTGTGCAGCGCCAGCAGGTGGTGCTATCGGAGACGGTGGTCAACCGGTTGATTGGTTGGCTGCGCGTGTGTCTCGAGCGTTGCTTCTATCAGGTGGCCTGTGAGGTACTTGAAACTATGCAACTCGTTTTGCGACAGTGCAGTGATGTCTCCAAGGTACACGCGGCGCATACTTAATTTAATTGACTTGAATTGACCCAGAATGTTTTTTTTCTTCATAGTTTTACGAATTTCTTATCTCCACCAACGGTATTCTGGTCAACGTGCTAATGGACCCTAACTATCGGCAGCAGCAACAATCAGCCAGCAAGCAAACTGATCAGTGCAGTTCGAGTGAACTGTACCTGGCTGCCCTGTTATGCATTGAGTCCGTGCTAAAGTGCTCCGAAAACGCTGGTGAAGCTTTTGCGCCTTATCTTCGTGTAGTAGGTGATGCGGTGGTGAACTTGATGTTTAAGATACGATCGGAAGATTTCACGGAACGTGCCTACTACAGTTTGACAACGTCCGCTCTGAAATGTTTCGGAATGATTGTTACGTTGGACGATGCCGGCGAGTGGACCAGTACTCAGCTTGGACGACTGATCGGGACGGCCAAAGCGTTCATGATGCACGGTATTCCCGGGGTCACAAAGCACGTTCCACAGCGAATTCCCGTGTCCCAGCAGGGCATTCCGGAACCGCAGCACATACCGATCAGCAAGGGTGGCAAGATGGCTAAGACACGTAAGACACGAACTCACGCAAAAGGCAAGAAGACTGGCAGCTCATCAACTGCAGCGGCAGGACGAGACAAACATCCGTCGACGGGCGATGCAGAGGTCAATCGGCAGCCGTATTCCGAGTCGAGCATCATGCTTGAATGTAAGAAGCACGATCACCATTCTACTGATGCTTTTTGATCATCCGCTTTAATGTTTCACAGGGACTCAGAATTCATCAGACGCGCTGCACAGCCAGACTAGTGACTCGGATTTCTCCGAAACCGAAACAGGCCTGCAGCGAGCACAAATTGATCGTAACCGGATGTCCAAATTGCGGCACGCGGCCCTAATCCTCGTTGGGACATTAGCGCAGCACGTCGAGAAACGGGTCATGTTCGGGTATTGGCACGCCCTGTTTCCGGATGAGAACCGGACACCGAGCACTGTTTCGCTGCTAAATTGCATGCTACGCGATCCGCTGCCCAGTACCCGAATTGCAGCAATCCAAGCCACGGCATTCATGCTGTACCGCTCGAAACCATTCCTAGTGCAGGCCGAAAGCAGTAAGAAACCTCTGATGTCCTTTACGCCGTTTTCTGTCACACTCGGGAATATGGTGATCGAGACGTACGCCATGATGACGCAAGCGCTGGCGCAAGAAAGTAATCTTAGCGTGCTGACGCAGCTCCTTAAGTGCCTAACGGTGCTGGTACAGGCCACACCATTCCATCGGCTGCGCCCCGGTATAGCGACCGAGTTTGTTACCATCGTCCAACCACTGGTCAGGCACCGTGATCCAACGATCAAAGTGGCGGCACTAATGGTGATGGGATTCCTCATCTCGGTGCCCGACATGACCGAGGAGATTGCGGGCCTCGTCGGCATCGAGCAGGTCGAGGTGCCACCCACAGGAAACGAGGCACGCAGCAAACCAATCATCAAAGCGTAAGGGGCAGCGGAGATGAAACGGATCGGGTATGGATTATAATGATACCGTTGCGTTTCCAGCCTTCACCTACAACAACTTGGTCCGGAAGAGGAAGAAGAAGCCTGCGAATCGGACACCGAGGAAACGGAAACAGTGCGAACGCACCCCGACGGACAGTCCGCAGGGAGCGAATCGATTTCCTGGCTGTTGCAGGTGGCGTTAGAAAATCTGGGCATCGGTGCGGCCCCATCTTCCGTGATGCCCGTGCGGATGGAATGCTTGCAGGTACTATGTGCTATGGCCAGTCATTACTCGCTGCTCCGCAAGCACCTTAGACTCGTGGCACAGGCGCTAGTGAATGCTTTCGGTGACCCGGTGACGGAGGTTAAACTTGTCGCGGGTCGGGTTCTCGATTTAGTCGGTCACGCTGTTCATACATCGTTGCTATCGAAAGGTACGAGACTCCCCGGTCGAGAATTGAGTGATCGATAACGACGTTGTTTTTCCCTTTTCGCCAGATACCGTCGATACGGAGGAACTCAACAAGGCCGTACAGTTTTGGAACGTCATCCTCCCGACGGCGACAGAACAGATCCAAGACGTTTATCTGTTTCCCAACCTGCGCTCGGCTTGCTGCGACGCATTGGGAAACATTGGGGTGCATGTATTTGAAAAGTTTCCGGTAAGATTGCGCCAATCATCGAAGACGGTCATTGCTTGACATCCATTGCCTTTGTTAATCCCTTTGTATTGTGTGTGTAGCGCGATCGACAGCTGGCACTGGTTTCGATGCTGACCGGGTGTACCTTCGACGATGACAGTGGCATAGCGGCCGCAGCCGCACGAGCCCTTTCCGTGTACATTCTATTTCCGTCGTTGCGTGACGACGCCTGCTACGTGGAGAATACGATCGATTCGATCCTGCGCATCTTACGCGACCCCAATCTGAATGCACGCATCAAAACGAGCTGGTCACTCGGTAACGTGACCGATGCGCTAATCCTGAACCATCAGCACAACCAACGGGCACTTACCGAGGGTCCGGTGGCCGAAGAACGGGGGTCGGCGACGACCAGTGACTCTATGCTGAAGAGCATCCTCGAGGCGGCCCTGGAATCGGCACGCGACAACGATAAGGTGCGCAGCAACGCCGTGAGGACGATTGGCAATGTATTGCGGCTGCTGCGTGCGGCACATTTTGAGCAGGAGCAGGGCGTTTGGCCAAGCCTCAGGGACGCGGCGATCGAACGCTTGGTACAGAATGCGTCGGCCGCGGGTGGTGTTAATGTGAAGGTAAAGTGGAACGCCTGCTACGCCCTGGCGAACATGCAGAAAAACGAAAGCTTCTTCATGGCCACGGGTGGCTGGTGTGCGGCGTGGCAGAAGCGCGTCTTTCCCGCACTCTGCGAGGTCGTTGTAAATTGTCCCAACTTTAAGGTACGCATCAATGCGGCCCAAGCTCTAACGGCGCCCGATCGCCGTTCCTACTATGGTGGTTCACACTTTATCGCGGTCTGGACAGCGCTGCTGCAAGCTCTGGAACAGTCAGACAATCTGCTCGACTACAACGAGTACAAGCGGCGCGACACGCTCCAGCAGCAGCTTTGCCTCTCGCTGGCCCACTGTCTGCGGTTGGCTTCCGGCGATGACGTTAGCCCGATGGCTGCCGTCCTGCTGCCACTGTATGATGCCGTCCGCCAAAATTGGGTGCGTGTAGTCAATCGGATATTGCCGGAGAAAAGCGCCCTGCTTCTCGAAGCGCACCATGTACTGTTGGAGCAACGACGACCACAGGGCAGGAAGGAACGTTTGCCTAACGAATCGGTTCCGGACTCAGCCTGGAACCTACTGCTGAAGTGCTTTGACTGTGGCGATCGTGGCCTCGAGGAAAAGTGAAAAATAAAAATGTCCAACACGCGGAACCGTGGCTCGTCCGTAGAACATCGAGTTGGTGCTATGACGGCTCTGTCCATTATGATCCAAATCCAAACTCATGAAACCGACCGAATTTGAAACTATTTTACTTTATTCTGCTTGTGAAGTGCCGGGTGCAACCAAACCATCGTCAGCAACCATTGGTGTGGCGTCTGCCGTCTGTGGCGGTATTCGGGCCGCATTCAGCAGTTTAGCGCACGTTTGATGTAGCAACGGTTCACCGTCCATCGCGTCACACATACTCCGGCAGAGCTCCTCAATGAAGGACTCCTCGAACCGAGCCTCCTGCACCGCATGGCGTATGATTTGTTCGTCGATCGGGCCGATCAGGAAAAAGATCGCCTCGAGTAGCTCGGCCGATGCAGTTTCCACATCAAACTCTTCCCCGTCATCCACGTCCTCACCATTCAGCTCACGCGGCTGTCGATCGTTGGTCGCCAATGACTCAGTTCTGGAGTTACTTGTCGTCGCTACCAGCAGACCGTAGATTCGTACCATGGTAATGAAGGAGTCGGCATGGAAGTGGTACATAATGCCACTGTAGATGTTGTTCACGCACACCAGAATGCAGACGTGGTTCTTGGTGAGCGGAAATAGCATACTCTGGCCACTCAGGGCCACCAGCACGCGGTAAACGCATTGCACCAGTTCCTCTACGTGCGGTTCGTAGAGCTCGTTCGCGTTCACCACAAAGTGCTCGTGAATTTCCATGAAACGACGCAACGTTTTAAGATCCGTCACCGTTAGTGCGTCCTCCTCGAAGCCAGTATCTGGCCTCGCGGCTGCAGGTGGATAGAGTTGCCGGAATGCTTCGAAAAGGCCCACCGGGAGGCAACTTTTGGCAAACAGCCGATAGAACTCGTTCAACTGCGCGTAGTCTACTTCGGCCTCGGTGAATCGGTTGATCATGGCACTGATCGTTTCCACCGTGTGCTCAAGTAGCGCCCGATTGGTGCTGGTAGCGAGGATGAGGGACAGCTTCTCCGTCAGATTGTCGGCCCTTTTCATCACACCGAACCAGCAGTAGCGTTCGTCATCCGAGCGATCGAACAGGGTCGTAAGTGTTCGCATTAACTGGACCAACGTCGGGCTGTCGGAGACGGCCAGGAAGTCACACAGGGCCAACAGTAGCTCACTCTGCCGGTGCAGAAGATCGTGCATCTCTTCCACGCAGCACATGTTGCCGACGATTCCAATCAGAATCTCCACCAACCGGTAGTCCTTCGAGCGGGCGGCAAGTGCCAGGAACAGTTCGACGGCTTCCTGTTGCAGCAAAAACCGCACCACGTCCGGTTCGATCGTCATGTCCCAGAGGTTGCACAGATCACGCTCAAAGTCGTCGTCGGCCTCGAGCGGCTGCTGATCGGTAAGCTGGGAGAGCCTCAGGACGGTAGACAGGACGAAGCGCTCCGAGAACATGGTTTCACCGATTCGGTCACCTTTTAAGGTTTGTAATTTTTCCTTCAACTTGGCCTCATCATCTTCATCGTCCGCTTGGTTTGTAGCGCCGTCGTACTCTTTCTGCGGGGCGCTTTCAGCATCAACCGACGGCACGGCATTTGATTCGATCTTTTTGTCACAACCACTCTGCGAATCCTCTTGCTTGCCATCGTTACGATCAGCTTTTGTTGGTTTAGCTTCACTGCTGTCCATTACATCCTGGGTGGGGGCGTGGGTTTCAACACTTGGTTCAGACATTCTTTTTAAAAAAGCCAAACATTTAACCCGTCTCGACGATGTAAACAACTGTCCGCCGGTTGCTTTCGGCTGTGTCAGTGTTGCCAAAGCACTCGAATCCCATTCGCGGATTTACTGACGCTGGTTTCTATTTATTTCTAATAACATTTCGCTGTTTTTGTCCTCTCATTATTTTGATTATTTTAGTTCCACTATTCATATACTTCATTCTAACTAATTCATCAGCTAAATATGAGGTAAAGAATGGTGTAACAGAACGAATGGATGAAAGTTAAAGCCAAGTTCGTTAAAAAGCAATTACTCATGTCATCATTTCTTTGCGCTGTCAGTTTTGCCGGTTGACTATCAGATGGTTTCGTAGGTCGTTAGCGGGCTCCATCGCTTTTTACATTAAAGCCGCGACCACTTGCCGAAGTAAGTGCATATTGTGATACTGCGTTCAGTGAACTAATGAAACGATTTATCTTTTAGCTGCCCGGAAGTATCTGCATCCCTGCGCTTGACTGAGAAGACTGAGCCGGATGATTGCCGGTATTCTTGGGGCCGGCATTGTACCAAGATGGGTAACGGTTCCGTGGCCTACGCTGATTCCCGCGTTGCGCAAGGCATGCGCATTCAATCATACAGTGGCCGCTGCCGATTGCTTTTCGTTTCACGGTCAGTGGCCCACTGATGAGCGAGAGCAGTTTGGCGCCGATATGCGCATAGTTCCCCAGTTCATCGACCAGAATGAGGAAGGCCGATTAATGGACGAAATCGATCCGTACTTACGGCGGTTGCGGTACGAGTTTGATCACTGGGATGATGCGATTCATGGGTACCGGGAGACGGAACGGAAACACTGGCAGCCCGCAAACCGTGCCATATTGGATCGAATCGCGGCAGATGCGTTCAACGGAAACGCTATGCCGTACGTTCATGTTCTCGACCTGGCCGAAGAAGGAGTTATAAAACCACATGTTGATAGCGTTCGGGTACATATTGTGAAATACTTTGCTTTTCTCGCTGTCAACTCGGTTTCTTTTTATCTTTGCCTCTACAATGGTTTTGCGCGCGGCCGTTTTGGAGGGCAGTTCTGTGGTAGTACCATTGCCGGCATCAGCCTGCTGTCGGATTCGGTGATGCGTTTGGTACGCACCAACGACGAGGAGCAGACGAACGAGGAGTACCGGCAAATTTTTTCCCAACACCAAGACGCCAAGTATTGGGCAGATGTTTTGCTGCCACGCTACTCGCTGTACGTAATGAGGTAAATCCGGCACCGGCGATGCCACAATATGTGCACAGTTTATTGATCGTTATTGAATCATTTCAGAGACACGGCTCGCTACAAGTTTACCCACGAAATACTATCCAATGCAGAATCCGTCTTTCGCCAGCGAGAAATCCGAAAAACACGCCGGGTGTCGATCATTTGTCGGAACGAACCAGAATGAGCATCGCTTCTGCTAGTCGCTAGTGTAATTGTGCGTTCGGTAAATGAATAACGTTTTAAGCGCATAATCGAAGGCATATCCGTGTAGTAGTGTAGTAGGTGGTGTCTCTTATAGCTTCGGTTTCGGAATTGTGTCTGGCATGATCTTGTACACCAGCTTGTGCGCCTGGTCGTAATACGGATTGGTTGCGTCACGGACCCGTGCCATCCACTCCGTCAGTTTGGGGCGCCCGGCACACGGATCGTAGCCAGCCATCTCTGTCAGCATGTGAAATGTGGGTGAGAAATCGTCAAGGGACAAGTCAACACCTACTCAGCGGGAACCACTCACTTGCTTGCTCAATCTCGCAGGCGGCCAGCAGATCGGCAACCGAAATCTCGTCTCCGGCAATGTACGGGGAGCCGTGGCCCAGATATTCGCTCTCGATAAAATCGAGACATTTTTCCATCTGCTCGCGGTACTGGTCGGCTCGCTTTGGGTCGACCGCCGTGCCCATTAGGCGCGGCCGTAGCCATACGTACTGAAAGAAGGTGGCGCAAGCGGCCCGCGTGTTGTGGTGCTGCCACTCGAGATACTCGTCAACGCGCGCCTGCCGGCGACTTTCGGCCGGAAACCAGTGATCAGGCAAAGTGTACTCGCGGGCCAAATAGCGAATGATGGCGACACTCTCGGCGAGCTTGATCTTGCTGTCGGTAATGCAGGGTACCTTTTGGAAGCGATTTATTTCCTTAAACTGCTCGGTAAGATGTTCGCCTGGTTCGAATGGTGAGCGCAAAAGGTTAGAACGGTCAGAAAGTGTCTTGCGCCCGATTTGTCTTGCCCACCTTTGCCCAGATTTACCAGGCACTTTTCGTAAGGAATTTTCGTTTTCTCTAGCAGAATCCATAGCGCCCGAGAAGGTTGCGACATCAAGTCGTAGTACAGTTTTAACGCTTTCGCCATTATTCCGCTGGCCGGATCGGATGAGCACCTAAACTGAAGCGACTGGAAGCTAAAAATGGTACGCACAATCTACTTCAGCACCTTCGGTCAAAGTGCAACCGGTATCGCGCTGTGCGTGTGTTGGTGGCGATAGCGCTGTTTACAAGATGTTTGAGCTTTTGCTTGTCACCCTACGATATGGTCACAGGGTGACGGGTGTTTATTGTCCGGCAAATTTTTTTGGTGGTTAATTCTAACACTCGCATGAAAACCAACTAAATCGCCCATTTGCTACCTGTACCAAGTTCGGTTAATCAGATTCGCAAATTTAATTTGTTAATCGCACGTTAATTTATTTCCGATTGCAGGATTGCAATAATGATCGCATGGCTTTTCAGGAGTCTTCCGGAACCACTGGGGTCTGGATATGTTCCGGTGCAAGCCGGTACACGGTCCGATGTGCCTCATCGTAGAATGGATTCGTGGCCGCACGGACGGCGGCCATCCACTGTGCCATACGCGGCCGATCGGAACAGGGATCATAGCCGACCACTTTGGCCTGTTCGATTTCACACGCCGCAGAAAGATCGGCCACGGTGATACCGCTACCGGTTATCGATGGTCCACTCGGACCATCCTGCAGCAGCTCGTTCTCAAAGAAGTTCAGTACTTCGACCATTCGCTGCTTCAAGCGATCCGCTTTGCTCGGTTCGACGTTTTTTCCCGTTACAGGGCCCAGCCAGACGTAGAAGAAATAGAGTGAGACGGCGGCCCGTACGTTTAGATGCTGCCAGGAGAGGTACTCATCGATCCGCGCCTGCCGTAGCGAATCGCCAAGCGGATACCAGTGCGCCGGAACATCATATTCGCGAGCCAGATAACGAAAGATTGCTATGCTCTCCGCCAGCCGAAAGTCGCCGTGCTCTGCGATGCACGGTACCTTACCAAAGCGGTTCACGTTGGCACGGTACTGATCAGTTTTATTTTCGACTGTATTGGACGGTAAATTCTATTAATTTTCACTTATGTATAGGACAAGAACAGATTCTTACATTTTCGCAGAGCGATCGGGCATGGTGTGTAAGGTATTTTGTTCGTCCCCAAGAAGATGTACAGGGCCCGGGACGGTTGCGACATGAAGTCATAGTACAGCTTTAGACCTCTGCGACTCATCGTAACTTTGCCAGTTCACCCACTGCTGTGAAACATCGTCCGAATGGTAGATAAAGCCTCCAAACCGAGCAATACAGGGTGGTCGAGACACTATGCAAATCATAGG
>NC_071285.1:46868781-46963975 GCF_943735745.2 Anopheles bellator | reverse complement strand
CCAAACCGAGCAATACAGGGTGGTCGAGACACTATGCAAATCATAGGACAATGGGAAATAATGTTCTTCCGACAGGAGATTGGGTATCAAGTAAAAGTATGCTAAGTACTACATTCAATCAAACGCCGGTACAGTAGATAAATTCGCAATGGTTTCTTCAAATAGGTCTACAAAATAAGGGACTAAACACAAGATTAGACAGCTCAAGGCCGACTGAGTTTGAACCGGCAACCGAGATCGAGAAATCTTTTTATTATGAACAACGCTTTGTGTTCAACAACATTTTTGCTCAAAAGTTAACAATAATTTGAGTTTTATTTGTAGATAATTCAGCTTTACAATTCAAAATTCGAACTCCAATTCATATCCAAAAAAATGTTACCTTTTTTAAGGCTCGTCCAAACGTGGCGATTTGCAATGCAATGTCGCTTGAAGTGACAGCTCCGGAGACGTCATAAATGTCACTGCCGCGGGTGGAAATCTGAAGACTCGACATGCAATTTGTGAACAAATTTCAAAACAGGGTCAGTTTGTCGGTTGGACATGTTGGAATCAGCCATGGAAGCAACACTGTGTTGGTTTGCCTTACCATTGTGCTTTTCGGTTAAAAAGCGAAAAAAGAACGTGCGAAGAGGTTACAGTGTCGAGGAAATGGCTTTTAAATGGCATCGTATGCCTCCGCCTTTTTATTGCGATCACTATATTTTTTATTTTTTAGTTGCCAAAGACATAGCAGACTTTCGTAAATTTTTATAAATTCAGTTAAACACTTTCGCGAACGTTGACGAAGCGTCCAAAATATAAATAAGAGGGCAAAACAAAACATCAACAAGTCAACCGACAAACTGACCCTGTTTTGAAATTTGTTCACAAATTGCATGCCGAGTCTTCAGATTTCCACCCGCGGCAGTGACATTTAAAACGTCTCCGGAGCTGTCACTTCAAGCGATATTGCATTGCAAATCGCCACGTTTGGACGAGCCTTTACGATTTTGCGTGTGTTGCTAGAACCGACTCGAACGCTGTCAAAACGTCAAAACTTTTTCGCGTCGCTACCGTTTGTCAAACAAAAAAGCAAAACAAACTCAATGGAGCGTTTTCCGTCAACACAACAATAATACTCGTAGTTCGCGTGGTTTGGATCGGGAAAATGGAGTTTTCCATCACCAGTGATTCGTGCCGTGTTTGCTTGCGTAAAGCAGGTGTGGAGTGCAAGTTGCTGACAGAGGCGTTGCACACGGAACGGCGTGTTACGCTGCGGGAAGTGTTTCAAATGTGCACCGGCTTCGATCAGGAACCGGAGAGACTAACCACGGTAGCAGCCACATTTTACCCGCGGAAAATCTGCAACAGCTGCGAACTATTGCTGTTGGCCGCGTACGACTTCCGCAAGAAGAGCAACAAGTCGGAGAAGGTGTTGCAGAACATTTTACACTTTTACGACGACGAAGATGGTTCCAGTGTAGTTGAGGAGTTGGAGGAGGTTCGTGGTTGGCCGACGAGTCGTGTCGAAGGAGCATGTGAGAAGCACGAGGATAACGAAGAAATCATAGAGGAAAGAGACAGCATGGTCACGGTCGACGACACGGGATTGGAGTTGCTACAGGAGGCCGCATTGCTGCTGACGGAAGAATCAGGAACGACCCCCGGTGTGATCATGAAGGAAGGCGAAACTGCCAAAGCCATGGTTTGCGCTGATGGAACTAACTTGAAAGACCTTACGGAGCAAACTTGCAACGTTACGGATCATCCTGCGGCCAATGGGCACGAAAACAGCGTGGACGAGTTGGTAATCGAAGACGTTATGGCCGATTTGGTCGATTACGTTGACGAAGAGGATGATGATGAGTACGACGAAGGCGTTGATCAATGTGAGGAAGCTAATATAGAGATACTGCTGGAGCTAAAGGCACAAAACCTGGCGCAATGTCCGGACTGTGGAAAGATCGTATCACAGCACTTCCTGTTGAAGCATCGCGAAACCCATCTTGACGAAAGCGAACGCGAACGGCCGTTCGAGTGCGATATCTGCCGGAAGCAGTTTACGTTGCGCGAAAATATGCACAAACATAAGCGCATCCACCAAAACGATCGGCGGTACGAGTGTCCGCTGTGCAAGGAGCGCTTCCTACACTGGGCAGCCCGACGGTACCACATTGCGCGGGTACACACGAAGGAAAAGCGGTTCGCTTGCGAGTACTGTGGAGCAAAGTTTCGTCAATCATCGCACTACACCGTGCATCTGCGGCGACACACCGGGAGTCGGCCGCACGGTTGCGAACTGTGCACTCGAGCCTTCCCGACGACCTATGCGCTCAAGCTGCACATGCTGTCGCACAGTGATAAGAAAGAGTTTTCCTGCGACATCTGCGACAAGCCTTACAAAACGGCCAAATCGTTGCAGGTGCACCGCAAAACGCACACCAACCGAAAGGACTACGTGTGCGGCGTGTGTAGCAAAACGTTCACGCAAAACCATGCCATGCGCACGCACCACCGGAAGGCGCACCCTACGCATCCGTTGCCCCGATCCGGTACGATAGTCAACGTGAAGGCGCTCGAGCGCATGAGAAAGGAAATGCGACCAGACGAAGGCGAAGCCAGGCAGGAAGATATCGGAAACGATTTGTGATACATTTTGGCGAAAGCTTAGACATAACATTTGCCCAGCAAGCGAGAAGAGAGATAGTGGAAATATAATATGAATTAAGAATTAAAACAATCACGGGATTTATTTTGAAAACGAAACGTTTTTAGTACAGCGTTAATCGAGTACTAAAAATTGGCACTCAAAGCAAACGTCAAAATGCTCTGAGAGCTCGATGGTCGCAATAAAAACATTCGCCAAACCGCATGGTCCAAACCGCGGCCGTTTTCCTGGTCAGTGAAGTTGTGTTCGATTTATTTTTCGGCCCCGTTAACGGCATTGGTCGTTATCGGAGCTGCGTGCAATGAGTGCGATGGAGCTGTTGAACGAGGTGCCGGGCTTTTCGCTGCACACGGCCGAGGTGGATTACGACGACGATGCGGTTGAGGGGCAAGGCAAGAAGAGCAAGAAAAAGTCCGGCGGATTCCAGGCGATGGGCCTTAGCGCGCCGGTGCTGAAGGGTATCCTGAAGCTGGGCTACAAAGTGCCGACGCCGATCCAACGCAAGGCGATTCCGCTCATCATGGACGGCCGCGATGTGGTTGCCATGGCGAAGACGGGTTCCGGCAAAACGGGTTGCTTTCTGATACCACTGTTCGAGAAGCTGCGCCAGCGAGTAGCAAAAGCGGGCGGCGGTGCTAGGGCACTGATCCTTTCGCCAACTCGCGAGCTGGCCATCCAGACGTTTAAGTTCATCAAACAGCTGGGCCGGTTTATGGATTTGAAAACGATCCTCGTTCTTGGCGGTGACTCGATGGACGCACAGTTTGCGGCGGTTCACACCCTGCCGGACATCATTGTGGCCACACCGGGACGCTTTCTGCATCTGTGCGTCGAAATGGACCTGAAGCTACATTCGGTTCAGTACTGTGTGCTGGACGAGGCGGATCGCCTGTTCGAAATGGGCTTCGGCGAGCAGCTCACGGAAACCCTGCAACGGTTGCCAGAGTCGCGCCAAATGGTCCTGTTTAGTGCGACACTCCCGAAGCTGATGGTGGATTTCGCTACGGCCGGCCTCCTGCAGCCGGTGCTAGTACGTTTGGATGTCGAATCGAAGATCCCGGAAACTCTCGACCTCAAGTACGTGTACTGTCGGCCGGCGGAGCGTTACGCGGCGCTGTTGGTGCTGCTCCGAGAAACGATTCCAGCCACGGCCCAAACGGTCATATTCGCCGGTACCCAGCACCACGTTGAGTTGATTTCGATGATGCTCACGAAGGCCGGCATCGCCAACAGCCACGTTTACTCCAGCTTGGACGCGTCGGCACGGAAGATCAACACGGCCAAATTTACGATGCACAAAGTGAACGTGCTCGTTGTGACGGACATTGCTGCCCGCGGTCTCGACATTCCGACGCTCGACTACGTGGTCAATGTACACTTTCCCGGCAAACCGAAACTATTTATTCATCGCGTGGGTCGGTGTGCTCGTGCCGGTCGCAGTGGCACCGCCTTTTCGATCTTTTCCAACGATGACATTGCTCACATGATCGATCTGCACATGTTTCTTAATCGCCCACTGGACGTTACGAACCGATCGACGATCGGCATTCCACCACCCGAGATGCTCGAGACCGAGCACCAGGTTGTGCAGGAGTATGTGCAGCACATCGATGTCGCGACCGCGTACCGGGTGAGCAACAATGCGTACAAACAGTACATTGCCACCCGACCGGCCGCATCTGCCAGCTCGAACAAACGGGCCAAAGAGTTCAAACTCGACCAACTGGGGGTGCTGGATGATTTCGAACGCGATCTCCCTACGGTGGTGGACAAGGGAAAAAAGGCAAAGAAAGCGAAGAAGGCTGCCAGGGAGAAACTCGTTGCAGCACCACGGCCTGATCCGGCTACCTCCACCGAAGCGGACGCATTTCGTAACGATTTCCTGGCGCGCATGAAAAACTATCGACCGAGTACGACGATCTTCGAGCTTAATCCGCGATCGAATGCCCGGGAACTAGTCGCGATGACGGAGAAGCGCCAGAAAGATGGGCAAAAGATCGAGAAGCACAAACGAAGGCTGACCGAACAGGAAATGACCGAAAGCGAACCGGGAACGACTGGCGGAGGAAGTGCAAAGCGAAGCCGGGTGAAGGCGGCCACGGCCACGGCGGTAGGTTCGCGGCGCGATGAGGAACACTTTATTGCCTACCAGCCGAAGGATGCGATCGAGGAGGACGGGTACGCCATCGACAACTTTTCCCGGCAAGCCAACTCGGCCGAACTGAGCGTGGTCGGTGATACGGCCGAAGGGCAGCGAATGCACCGGCAGCTGCAGAAGTGGGACCGTAAGAAGAAGAAGATGGTCAACGTGGAGAACCCTAAGGCGGGCAAGATACGAACCGAGCACGGCGTGTGGATTGCGGCATCATACAAAACGGGACGGTACGACAAGTGGAAGGAACGCACGAAGCTGGACGAGCGGTTGGCCCAGGCGCAACAGCACGACTCGGACAGCGATGGCGAACAGGGTGCTGGCCCATCGATGCTGCAGAAACAGTACCCACACACGCACTGGGGCCGCCACAATGCCAAGGCGGAACTGCGCAAGCTGCGTGACACGGATTTGAAGACGCCGGAGCAGATTGCGAAGAACCGGCTCGAGAAGGAAACGAAAATGGCCCGCGAGAAGGCCGCTCGTTTGCGGAACGTTCAGCGCAAGAAGCGGGCGATGGCGCGCAGGAAGTCTAAAGGCAAAAAGTAGAGCGACAATGAGCGAAGGGTGAGCCGTTTTCTGCCGCGTGTACATTGGCCGTTGATGGCACGGAACTAATAAATGTATTTTGTTCTGTTAACGGTCTACGATTTAAAGGCATTTTTTTACTAGAGCCGACTGAGTTGGTTCAAATTTGACCGTTTTCCCGCAGCTGCAGGTGTGTTTCCACAGTGAAGCTGAAGGGTTATCCACTGTTTGCCGAGCGATTGAGACGAAAATGATAAGAAGTGTGCTGGTTTGCGCCAAAGTAATCGTCATCGAGTATGAGAGTGTGCTGAGGAAACTGATCTTCATTACGGTATCCGGACGCTTGAACCGATGCTGTCGGGAAACACCACTTATCCGGTGACCAACTGTACACCGGTAAAACCAAAAAACCGTTGCACAGGATGTTTGGTCGAGCCTAAATCTTCCATCCGGTCTCGGTTGCTCCACGGTACTCTATCCGGAAGTGGCTGCTCTGCATGCGGCCCAAATTCTGGGCATCGGAAACTTTCTCATCTGGATCAAACTGCGCGTGCTGCAACTAAATAACTACGTGAACTTGATTCGTGCTGATAAGGAAATGAGAGCATACCGCCCCTACAGCCTCAATGGCCTAATGTTACAATGCATTCCTGAGCCTTCCAAAAGACCCATTCAAAAATGGAAACACAAAAAGCCATGAAAATTTTTTAAATAAAATATCAACAAGTATAAAAAAGTGTGGGAAAAGTCCATTAACCGAAGGACACACGACACGAAAATCAGGTATCTGCAAGTCAGCAGGTAAAAGGCCGTCCTATTTTGAGGACTTCCATCCTTAATTTACGACCGGATTAACAACGCCTGGCAGAGAGACAAGAAAAGGCAAAAAACCGGAATGACAAACCGTACGGATATCCGGCAAAGGCAAAAGAAACGACAACGGCGGACCCCCTTATCAGAGCATTGGGTAGGACGTATTATTGCGTTATCGTGATGCGTCCTTTCCGTGTTTCACATACTTTCTCCGGTTTTGTCCCTTGAACCTGAAAAGCGAAGAGCGGTAACCAATTTCCGGTGGAAAGCTCGCGGTGCTGGTGATGATAAACATTAATTACTGTCTCTTTTGTGCGCGACATCCTTGCCCGACTCCTTACCAGTCCTGCAGCAGGGATGTTTAATAACCCCGCCCTAGAAGCTCATAGTTAACAGCGTCATTTCCGCTGGTCCAGGCTATGAATGAAATGTAGATCAAGGTGGTACCGGCCAAGCAGATTGCGTGTTAACCTTGGACACTACACAAATCGTGCAGTAATCGTTGCGGCTGCGGCACTCCAGAATTGCTTCCCGACTTCGGGATAATATGGCGCGTCGCGCATTTGTTTCTTTTTCGGTGATACATTGCTTTTCAAGGTGGCCTTGGAGTTTTTTGCATCTCCCCTTGTTTTAAAAAACTGTGAGTCGCGAACCACACGCTAGGGCGCGTGTGTGCCGCGCCCTAAAACAAGGGGTCGCTTGTCCTCGGCAAATGGGGTGCTAAAATGTGTGCCCTGAACTCGCACAGCGTCAATCAATCGAATACCTTAATTGTAGGAATAATGTAAACGCGATACGGGTTACGACGGGGGAAAGGCAGTGTCCCTTCCCGAGGACAACGAGATGCGAACGCGCGGGTCCGTTTGCGAGGTAATGAGTGTAATTCAATCATTACAAGAATGGAATGGTACGCCGGGTGAGACCAATCAAAGAAAGAAGGAGCATGTTTTCTATGACAACAGGCATTAGTCTCCGAAGTAAAAGTTTTGAAGAAGATCGGTTCCCAATTCAGTTTTAATTCAAAGCATGACGCGAAGCGTTTCAGCTCGGAAAACGCTTCATTCGCTTCTTTCACGCTTGCGGTGGACCGCTGTTTCACCACCGGGGCTCTGTGTTTCTATTTCGCTCTAGCGTCAGCTATCTCTTTTGCGTTCCTAGGAACGGGAAGGCGAAAAACAGAGCCCGGGAACGCAAAGTCGAAAGTTTCAGGCGGTCCAAGAGTAAAGAGTTATTTTCAACTTCAAAAAACGCGAAAATCCGGCCAGGAAGGTGTGTTGTGTTACCAGTTATTTATACAAATGTGTTATTAGGATTCATGTGTTACTAGGATTCATACAAAGCCTCAGAAATTCAGAGCCAGAAATTGCAATAATTTTTCAACTTTTGCCGCCATCTCAAAAAAGCAAAAAACCATCAAGAGATTTATTATAATAATCATCAAATCTAAACAAAATTGCATGGATTTTTGCTGCTCGCCCCAATCTTGTCAAAAGGTGTTTGTTTCGTTCCGTGCAACAGTAAACCAACAAACCCTTTCCGTGTGCACGCAGGGAACCAACGTTGTGAACCATCCATTGTTTCGTGAGTGCGCTTGGTGGCAGAGGAAAGCGTCGTAAGTTTTCGATCGCGCTGCATTTCCTTGACAAATTCCACGCCTTTTCTGTGGCACTGTGTGCATATGTGTGTGGTGTGGCCTCCGCGCTGAGTATCTTTTGACAGATTGCAGATTTAATGTTTAAAGGGTTTGTTTTGCGCTGGTTTTGTTTTGCGTTATCAATCCTGCGTGGTTTCTATTTTAGAGTTTGCTTTCACTCGCAAAAGCGCGACCCGTGACGACCGTGTAGTATGTGGCCAGATTTTATTTGACTTCTGCTTTGTCCGGGACGGAAAACAATGCGAGATCATCAGCGGAAGTAGTCGCGAGTTACAATCCGAGATCGGCGGAAACCTTCACCGCGGTGGCCAATGGAGGGCCAGCACACACGGTGCAAAGGTTGGTGTGAAAAACACATCCTTAGAGCGGGATTGGGCGTTGGATAAACTCCCAACCCTTAGCCCAAATCCTTGGCCTGCACAAAACAGGTTCAGCGTTGCAAAAAGTACTGTGCTTTCGTAGTGTGCGCATTGTGCAAGGTCTTGCCTTCGCTAGCGCTGTGTGCAGCCAAAGTAGGCGATGCTTTAAAACACGCGTCGTTGTTCCGTTTGGTGTAGCAGCAAATGGGTTACGGTAAAGGATTGATTGTTTGTGCACGGAGTACAAAATCGAAGCAAATCAGAAAAGAAGAAACGCAAGAAAAAGGGGCTTCGCTTGCCTCAAGCGTGTGCTATGTATGTGTGATTCGTGTGGTTTGGTTTGTGTATGTGTGCGTCCCTCGACGCACTTCGGATCTCTCTTGTTTGCCCGCGAGTGTGGGTCCGAAGGGTAGAGTGTGCGTGAGTTAGTTGGGTGTGGATAGTGTTCACAAACACATCTCGAGATGTCGGCCGTAAAAAGAATGGCTGGAGAGAGAGAGAGAGAGAGAGAGAGCGATTGAGAGAACGCAACAAATCCAAGTGCTGCTGAAAGCGGTTTTCGTGTGTTGTTGAGGCAATAAAAATGATAATGAATATTGAACCAATCGAAGGGCCAAATGAATGGAAGCCCGCATTCAGAAGTACCGTTCTCTTGTAACTTAAAAACAGAAAAGATGCTGTGAAAACAAAGTACCAGCGACGACTGAAATTTCGAATTGTGTGAGAAATGTCAATATTTGCAGCGATATCGTCGCTCTTTTGCAGAAACGCTGGCAAACAAATCCGTGCACAGTTCCAGTGAAATTGTTTTGTGAAGTGCAAAATACTGTGTGGGGCATTCTCGCGATACACCGGACACCGGTTGGTGAATTGGGTGATCCTTTTTCTGTTGTGTTCTCGCAATTCAATACTCATCGTGGTGTGATTTATTTATTCCCATTTAGGCAACCTGAAGTGATATAATTGAAAACCGTAATCTCACCAAATAGAGGTTAGTTATAGTAACAGTGAAATTTAGTTTTAACCGTACGAAGGCAAGCGTACGGATAGATGTGAAGAAGTTGTTTATAGTGTGTGCTGTAAGGATATTTGAATTGTCGAACGATCAAGACGCCACTAGCAGCTTACTGCGATTGTATTCAATCAAAATCTGTCGAACCTGTCAACATTCTTCCTGTCAGTAAGGTGAGTGCCTTTATTCAAATCATAAACACTGATGAAACCATTCACTGCAGGGGTATCCATTGAAATTTGAAGTCAAACGAAACGGGCATTCCGCGGCTCCCCAACACCATTTTTCGTAACCAGTTGCACAGATCCCGATATACCCCAATTGGGCCTCTCCTTCACGTGGCCAGTTGTTACGCCAGCAGCATGTGTGTGGAGGGATGCGCAATGTGATCCGTCGGACGCCACCAGCGCACATACCGCACGACGCGTGTTACGCAAACAGCCCGCGGTGCGCAACCCGTTTCCTGGTTGCGGTTTTGCCAGTGCGAGATCCGTCGGTTCCATTTTCTTCTCGCCTTTGCCCGCCCCCGGACGACTTTGAAGATACTAAATATCAAATTTTCCAATTTCCTACCCTTTGGGGAGGCGTTTCAGTTTTCCGATTGCCTTGGCCAAAGGGAACCCGAAACTCGCCTCGCGTCAGGAAGTGGGTGCCGTCAGACGGACGCTTTGTTTAAACGCAAGCTGCCTGCCCCGTTTCCTATTATAACTGTGCCATCCGGGGTGAGGTCCTATCCGCCGCAGCCGCCGTAGTAAGGAAAACGGGTGTTTCTCTGCGCACCATAAATCATCGGCGCTACATTCATCCATCGGGTTGCGAAACAAAAATAGTCCGCCGAGTAACAAACGAATGGAAGGAATGAGTTTAGGCTTAAATTGTTTAAACTCATTCATTTCCGACGAGGGGCCAGTGTGTTGGGGTTGCTGCGTCTCCGAGCATCCTTTCCAGATGCTGCGACCATTCATGGACCGGTTTGCCGTGTTTGGCCACTTCACCTAAAGGATACCGTGTCAGATATTCTACACATCTCCTTTGCTCTCTCTCTCGCTACTCTTCAACGTCGCCAGTGATAATACGGAGCCGATAACGATGAAAATCCTTGTTATTGCCCCCGAGCATGTGGGTGTGTGGGCTTTCGTCTTAACCGCGTAGGTGTTTTCCATTTCAGTGGGCCAAAAAAAGCTTCATCACCAGAGAGAAAGCGGGAGAGAGAGTGAGAGCCGCATCTGATGAGGAGTCGTTTTGTCGCTTCGCTCCCAGAAAACGGTCCTTCGGATGTATTGGTGGTCCCGGGTGTTGTTCCAGGACCTAGCGTCGTGCTGGAGAGGGATCCTTTGCTCCTTTGCACCGGTGCCAACCGAGCCACTGCAGTACGATATCCGTTCGATGCGCCTTCCAGCGTGCGACACAGATTCTGTATGTTGGTGCGCGGTTGGCCATTGCACGACAATCGGGCGGTATACTCCTACAATCTGTTACTACTACTACCGGACTGGAACCGGAGCACCGGTGCTTTTGGCTGCAACGCTCTTTCTCACACGTCTACGAGCGCTGCTGTGTTGGTTTCGTGTCACTTCTGTCTACGAAGGGCGCGTCCTACACTTCCGGCCTTTCCCGGAGTGCTGGAAAAGGATCAGAAAAATTTTAACAGTAAAGGACCGTTTGAGCTCTCCCCAGGCCGCGGAAAGCATTCGGAACGGTTCGCGCAAAATTGGGTGTGTTTTCGCCCACTGGAACGACACTTCCTTTCTGTTCTCTCTATTTTTAGCTATTTTACCTTGATGTTGGTGTGGTGGACACGTTGCCGAGTAGTTGCGCCCCAGGAAGGATGAATGAAATGGGGTCCTTCGGTCGAAGCGCACAGGAAAGCAGAAAAAGAACAGCGCCGTACGGCACGACAGCGTCCTGTTTGGCAGGGAGAAAGAGATAGTCCGCAACGTAGAAGCAAGCTCCACCGACCGTAGTGTGCCCCAAACACCAAGGACAGAGAGTGTCCTGGTTGGCAAACCAAACAGCCCTATGACGGCACACTTCGTCTTCGTCGGCAAGGCCGGTTTTTTGGTGGCCGATTGGCCGACGCCTAGCGTCGCAATCAATAGTTTTGCCAATGGCGGCGAATTTGAGTTCGATACGGAATGAAGACCAGCTAGTCACCGGGAGTCTACGGGACAAACTTTCGATACGTAGTGGGCTTCATAAAGAAGAGCTTTTCAGCCATCCTTTTTATAACGATGATTGGCGTATGTATTTCGAGAGAAGAGAGCTTTGAATAGAAACCCCTTTGACGGCATGACGGATCCGCCTCGAAGGGCGATGGGAAGTTTCGAAGCTCGAATTTAAATTTTTTGTGATTTATTCATCCAAAACAAGGCACCTGATCAGCTCGTCCCTGGATGTACCTTCATAATCCAAAAACAACACACCCAACGTAACAACGCCTGTCAATCACTCCGGCCGCTTAGGTGGCCAAAAGTTTACCGAGAAAGTGGATTTAATTGGACGAAGGACCGGGCAAACTTTCCAAGTTCGAAGCTAATCAGTGTGCAGTGGGTTGCCCCGCGATGGTCAATGCAGTATCTGGTTTAACGTGCTTCCGCGTCAAAAGATAAACCTCCAAAAATGCGAGCCAGGCCACAGGTGAAAGTTTTCCCGGAAGGAGAAGCGCCACCGTGGCTGGATTGGTTGGACCAATTAAAGCCGCCACTGAATGTTGCCAATAAATCGGCCTTTGATAAGATGGGTGGCCAACATTAGGAAAATCCCTGCAAGCGAAAAGCTGGGGACATTTTGCTAATCTTTCGTGGACTCATCAGCGGTGTGCGTCATCATCGTTTTCGCTTTCGCGCTCACCGTAAACCTCCCCAGCTCCCGAGGTTTTCGGGGAGGCCCAAATTGAAGGCCATTAGCCTTCCGGTGGTGGGTAACACCAAGTGCCGGAACGAAAGGCAGCACTAGTTCGCGGCTAATGACCATAATAGACTCGGCGGGCTCGATGCTTCTTTAGAAGGCCGGGGCCGCCCCGTTTGAGAGAAATTGGATCAAAGCACAACTGATTGCGCTTTTTTTTGGTGCAAGCGCGAGTCTGACGATCGTCCGAAAAACGGGTAGCGTTTTGTTTCCTGTCCATGCGTACGATTTATCGAATATTTCCCGGGAAACTCCCCAAAGGAGGCCGCCCTGCGCAGAGGAGCTCGTGCCGAGCTCGTCTGCGTTGCGTAATATAAAGTAATTCAAAACACCCCGGGCCCGCTAGTTAATAGCGGATGTTAGTGTTCTTCCCACCACTTGAATTATTGATCATATTTCTTTTAGGTGCGCTACCTTACGCCATGCTGTGCCTTTAGTGCCTGAGCTCTAGCTCCCCTCTCGTCGGGGTGCGCGAGGTACCTGTAACAAATGGAGCCGGCGAGCCGGCGAGAGATTCGGCGCGCCACAAATCTTAAGTTGCGTTGCGTGTGTAGTCTGCTCACCGAGGGGGCCGCCGCCCGAAAGTCCGTTGTCCGAGGTTCAGGATTCAGTGCGGAAATGGAGCCCGCGTCTCGCCGGTGGCCTTCAACTGGGCCACCGATGGGAAGAGGGTAGCGTTTCATGAGCCCCAACGTGGCGAAAGAATCGGCAAACCGCATAATTACATTCGATCGTAGTCGTTGGTCCGAATTCCGAGTCGGGGTTTGTTTGGTCAGTTTTTGTGATGCATTAAATCTAGTTCTTTGGTTCGGCCGCTTAAAAGCCTAATGATGCCTTTTTTGTAGGAGCTTTACAGTTTACAGCAGCTGCGGCGACGTATGTAGGCCACGTTAGTTAAGTTCCGGGAGGGCCGTTTTTATACCGCTGGTGCTTGGGTTCGTAGCCAACACTATCTTGGGAGAGGTTTTTATTTACCGATACCGATTCGGAGCAGCCGGGGCCGTTTGTTTATTTATTTGTCACACTTTGGCGTCACACGGTCGTTGATGGACGCCTGGTTGGAATGCGTGGGCTTTTTAAAGGCGCCTCAATTTATCACCAAAGTCGAAGACACGCAATAGGGGAATGCGTGTCACGTTCATCGATCTTTTTTCCCTGGAACCCTGCGCCGCCCTGTTGGAGTGACAAAAATGCAGTTCCAATCACTGGACGATACGCGCCAGAACTTACTTATTCTCTTGTTCCTTTTACTACTGTCTGATTCTGCAAGGCCCATGTGGCATTTTTTCCTGCCCGTCCTGATAAGCAATAGTGTTCCGCATGCTTTGGCGTTCGTCGTGGACTTTGGAGTTTGACCACTCACGTAACCTCTGCTGGTGTCGAATCTGTATTGGAAGTTTTTTTGTACGTTTGTATGTGCTTGTTGCCATGACCCGATGGCGTACGGGGTTCGAATGGCTGCACTTGGACGTTGTCTCAACATATTTTGCTTATCAACTTGGGGTAGCGATTGACATTATGAGCGGGTTTCAAAAAACATACCAGAACACCGTCTAGTTACGAACCTTAAAGCACCTTCTATGGAACCAAACTGGGAAAGGAATATTCTTTCGAACGTTCAAAATTCTAGAAACTTCGCTTTTCCCGAACAGCTAGTGGCGAGGGCTGGACATAATCTCTCAGCCAAAGAACCAACATTGCATCAGAGTGCAGCACGCGCCACACCTTTCGCGAGCGATTTCATAATTGGGTTAAACCGTTGGCGAAACCGTCCGCTGGGCTGGGGTGGGGGCAGCTTTAACCCGATCGAGAGAGCCACGGTTGCACCTGGTCAACAGCAGAGACGCCTAGCGCGAAATAGCCCCACGCCACGCCAGCCTGTTGTGTGTCTTTTAATCCTCAACCACCGTGCCGGCACCCCGAGGGCTCCACTAATGCCCCATACTCCGCTAACCTTCGGCAGCTCAAAACCACCGTTTACCGGGCGAGGCATTTCAAAGCCGTTGGGGGCCGTTCCGTAACCCCCCCGGTGCGAACGTTCTGTTCGCGTGCGCCACTTTTCTTCTGCACGGCCCCTGATGATGGTGCACATTCGGCGCAACTTTCAGTCGAAATGCGCCCTTAGCAGCAGGAACCTTGCTGGCGAAATTCGAAGAAGGCCTTCGGAGCAAGCAAATTACGGCCACTAAACGGCTCGAAACGTTGGTGGCCGACCTTTGGGTCCTTTGGAAGCTTCACTACTCATCACCGATCTCTCGCTCGCCCTGTTGACGTAGGTCACGAGTTACACAACCCCTCCGACCCGAAGAACACCTGGCTAGCCGCCACCGCAATTACAGCGCGCGCGTGGGGTACCCTCTTTTAAGGCACCAAAAAGGCCCACCGAGCCAGAGGTCTGTGGGGTCCATGTCGGGCCGAAGGACTGGTGCGGCCGTCGCGACGGCCGTCTTGTATTGATTTTTATCCACGGTCGCAGTGCTTGGCCTTCGGCGTCGACCACAAATGGGTCTCCTCCATGTGTTGTGAGTGTTGTTGGTCACTGTTGCTGCTGATGACGATGATGACGATTTGCGTTTTCTTTCGGTCGGGCGTTTGATTCCTTTCACATTCTTATTTGCTGTTACTTAAAGTTTGGTTTAAGATCAAGTAGGCCAGGATCAACCGAACCGAACTAAAGAGGCGTGTTGATTGACAACCAGCCCTAGAATCTTCAGCAAGGTTTGATATGTAGTTGCAGAAGGCTTTGAACGTGAACGGTTTTGCTCATGAGATGAGAATGAGGTGAGAAGCACCATCATCTCATTCTCGCTGTTCTACTTTCGATCTAAATGCGTTCGCACGATCCTCCGCAAAAATATCGCGCCTGGCTATCAATAAACCCAGTCGGACGCGTTTTGTGGCTAGCAATAGAATGATGAGCGTGCGCAAGGGATGAGCACATCCGTTTAATGGTTGTGCTCTGGATACTGCGTTAAGGTTGTTGGAATGTGTTTTGGCCAACACTGATTTTGGGGAGGAATGGGTTTTGGTAGGGTTGCTCGGACTGCTGGGACCTTCTCACTCCTGCCTGACTTTCGAATTGTGGCAAACATCACGCACCAACCGGCCCGGCGGTGGTTTTGGTTTGGTGGACGGGTGTTTATGGCCCTCCCCGGGGCCCAGCCTGACCTTGTTTGCTCTATTTTGGTTTCATCTAACCGCAAAAACCGATCCATTTGGGAGGCCCCGAAATTGATCGTCCTCACCTCGGTGCGTTCTCTTCGATCAACCTCAGAATCCGGTTACACAGACCACGGTTCTTGATCCATTCTGCAGCAGGAAAGACATTCTCGCCGGAAGCCGTCAAGTCTGGAGCTGACCTTCGGTTCGGTTTTACGACGCGCTGGTCGCACAGCTCACCCGACCCGGACTCGATTTGGACACTTCCGTACCGGACTTTGGTGCGGTGCGGGATCTGCGCCCCAATCTGAGTTTCCATTTAGCGTGTTGTCCGCAAGTTGGACGCATGCTTTTTTGTTTTGTGTTTGCTGTTGTGCTGTGACCCTGAATGTCAATGTTTTACGGCGGAGAGCGGTGGATCCATCGTTGCCGCGGATGAGTGGCCACACGGCACCGTAGTTGATTGAATTAGCTTTTGCGTCGTGCAGGAGGGGGTTCCAACTTTCAGGACAGACACCGAGAGCTTGCCAAATGTCTCGAACGGTGTTACAATATTTGACAAAAAATGTCACCGAAAATGTTCCGAACGTGACGACTGAGAACCGGGAAATTCGGTGGAATTTTGATTGAGCGTAATTGAGGAACGCCGCGTGCGTGACCTCCACACGTTTTTGGTCACTTAGCACCCTGCAAGGGAGGGCAAGCTCCAATCAGTCGCGAGCTCCCGCCAGCAACCGGTTGTGTCCGCCATCCGCCTCGTGATGGACCGGAGACCGGATTGTTTGTAAACACTCGCGAGGAGACACACACGTCAAACGCGCTTGCTTGTATGTGTGTCTGGCAATTGTGATAAAAGTTGGGGCCAGGTAACACGGCCGATGGGGCAAGGGAGAGAGCCCCGCCCTGCGGACGACGGATTGGAATGCGAAGAATGTGCGGGCACGCGGTCCACGATGAAGTTACGACGAATTCGGATTACAAATGGCAAAACCGAGCGACCAGCAGCCACCAGCAGATGCCATTCGGTGGGGAGGCTAGTTTTACGGGTTTTATTTTCAGCTCCCTTATCGGGGAGGGTTTTCATCCTTCGGCCGGCCACTTCCGCCCCAGCTTTATGCCGACGGGGAATGTATGAATTTTTAATGTCGTTTTAATGCCCCTGGGTGTAACTGAAGCGAAACTTTTGTTTAAATTAAACTCTTTGCTGACGCTGCCAGATGGCCGATCAATTGGTAGCTAAGCCAAAAATTCGTCATCGTCGATCCTTGAAGTCGACGCTTCGTTGATCGGTCAGCTACAGTGCGTCACCAGATGTCCGGTTCGGTGGCCTGATGTATTTAAAGTTTATATTCAAAGTCTGACATGTTGCGGTAGACTTTCCAACTCTGAGACGATGTTTCAGACACTTAGGAACTCTCCCCGAACTGTCACGATGGACCCCCGTGGGCGGCACTCAACGTGCTGTGAACGGTTTATGGAATGGTTTGTAATGGATTTAGTTGTAGCCACTTTCGTCACCATTTCCACCGCCCCCACCGCCGGCGTGTACCGCGCAGGTAATTGGCCAAGAGTTTGAGTTGGGTGGGTCGCCAGTGACGGATGTTTTGACGGACACAGAGACAAGTGTGTCATTTCGAGGGTGACCAAGCTGAAAGCCCCGAGTTGAAACCGTGCGTTGCGTTGTTGTGGCACAATGGTTTTTAACAGTGACGACAGAGGGAGCTCGCCCGAAGGGTTGCGTTTGGTGCGTGCGTCCTAAATCCGAAAGAAAAAAACGCGGTCACACGCGGGCGGGCAGGCGGATCGTGGATCGTGTTGTTGTTGTGTTTGGCTTCACCCAAGTGACAATATTGGTTAGGTTTCCTCGTATATTGTTTTTGTTTTGTAATTTCATGTAATATCCGTTTGCGCGCACACAACACGATCGCTCAAAGTGGATTCGTTCCGAAAATTCGATCGTCTGTTGTTGTGGCCGCCGCCCCACCCACCGACACCTGCCCCAATATGGACCGACTTAAGTGGCCGGAAATTAGAAATCACACACATCGGTGTGTGTTGGTTCATTAACGGTGCGCCTTTATGCGCCCGGCCGCTAATGGAGGGCAATTCCAAACACTGCCAAAGGCCACGCGATTGCCATTCGATCGTTTTGTGATAATAAAACCCCCGTCTTATTTGTTTGTCCACCCTTATCCTTCCTTATCGCGAGATCAAGTTCTTTTCAAATTCGGTTTTAATTGGGCCCCTGCGGGTTCTTTTAAAAATATAAATTCGGTATCCAATAACGCGCGCTGGGCAGTACCACGTGGCGAGCATATTCCAATTTGAATTGGGCCGTTAGGCGCACTCTTCTTGGTGTGGCCGTGATCATCATCCTGCCTGCCTGCTGCTTATTAAAAATAGCGCTCGATCGCTTTAAAAATGGCGAACGCCCTTCTGTTGCCGCTAACGGTTGTTGCTTCAAACCCGAGCGCTCGGTTCACCGTTTGTAGGTAATTTAAGACCCGCGGCTCCCACGAAAAACAGCTGACGTGCTCCGACTGCGTGCTGCTTGCTTGCGGGAAATGCGGGTCAGTTGACTGTGGCCGGCGGGGGGGGGCCGGCGAAGTGAGAATTGTTTTCGATTAGTCTTTTTCTCTGCCGAGGATCGTTAATTAATTTACGGAGACCGCGAAACCAACAGTAAATCGGGGGAGCCAACTGGGGCACCGGCAGGCGCCCCATTAAATACCGTGCGCGCGTGGCCTTCGATAAGATCTTGTGCTGTGACTTGAGGCGCCACCCCTGAGGTGGGCTTTTAACCGGTGACCAACCGAAGCAAGTTTCGATCGGTCTCAGATCGGCCTTCGCCGGTCGGTTTTGGGCCTCGGATTGGTTGCGTATTGGCGCAGTTGAATGTTGGCTTGCTCCGAAAGACCTTGGTGGGATCGGCTGGGAGTTATCCATTACAAAGCACTCGGCAAATTGTGCTGATGCTGATCAGGCTCCGGGCCGATAACATTGTTTTGATTTGGGTTGGCCGTTGCGAGTCGGTGCCGCA
The DNA here is from genome assembly GCF_943735745.2 of Anopheles bellator. Classification (NCBI taxonomy): domain Eukaryota; kingdom Metazoa; phylum Arthropoda; class Insecta; order Diptera; family Culicidae; genus Anopheles; species Anopheles bellator. The sequence goes on along the minus strand of NC_071285.1, from coordinate 46,945,701 downwards.
ACAATTTCATCAGCCCCCGAGTGTTGGTTTTTCAACAACAGCAAAGAAACAATAGGGCGAGGTTCGATCAGGAGATTGATCGTTCGCGATTTTGATGGCACGAAACAAACTTTGTTGCTGTGTGCGATGCGGGGCCAGGTAAATTGCAATGCGGAACGCGGGGCGAAACGATGGTTTCGAAAGTTGGGCTACCGTCGAGGTCGATGCTTGGTTTATGTTACAGTACTTCTGTCAACGAGATCTCGGAGTGCGATGATCCTGCGAGTGGCGGACCACTGAAATTATGTTGGCTGGGCCACCGGAAAATTGGTCACCTCCCCCTCGTCCGTCGTGCATGCCTGTCACCCTTCTTCGCATAGGAGCTTGCCCTCAACTTTCACCACAGTGGGCTATGTTGCTTTTTCGACTCATTACGTGCCCCCTACAAACTCTTTGCGTCGTTGCGTTACGCACGTGGGCACATTTTTTCACGTCCCTCCACATAGTTTTCTGCGCCGAGTTGGTTAGTCGTGGAAATGTTTTTCCACCCTGTGGCTGGAGAAAGTGGCCTGGTGCCGGAACCGGGCGGGGAGAGACTTCAGTCAGTGCTCGGCTTCATTCGATTTCCTTCCGAGTGTCGCCGAGTGCTCCGGTCTCCGGATTGCGCGGATCACTTCAAATTGAATTTCCGTTTGAATTCCCGGGCCTCCCGGGTGGTGGTGGTGGTGGACGTAAACTGATACAATACGACGCTGGGCTGGAAGTGAAAAATTGCGTCAATGCGTGAAACGACCACCCCCGCGGTGGGCACCCGCGGCTAGATCTATGACGTCGGTCGATGGCGGGGTCCATATGTTCCAATTTTTGGTTTCGGGTGATTCCCCTTAGCTCTTCTCGGTCGGTCTTCGCGGTAACTAGTATCTTGGCAAACGGAGAGCAGATCCCCGATGGGTGAGTTAGTAACTCCTCCCGGGGTTCAGGTCAATCAAAAGTAATCTGGCAACAAATGGCAACAATTCCGGCCAAGTGAAAGTCGTCGTCTCCCCAGGCAAGACGCACTCACGCGCCCCGTTTTGTGGTGGGCTGGAATTTAGATCAGATTGTGGATGGCTGTGTCAAGTGCCTCCCCCTCCGGGGGGAGGTTGTGGTGGCGCACAACAGCCCTCCCTAACGGTCGTCTTCGTGTGCGCCGTTGTGTTGCCAAACAATTTTTCAATTTAATTCCGCGTGGCACAGAGAGCGACCCGACGGCTCACGTAATTTAGTTTGGCTGGCCATCCGTCTCATCTTGAGTAGCTTTCGCGACGTGACCAAGAAAGAGGATCACTTCACTTTCTCTCTCTCTCGTGCGCGCTCTCTTTCTCGTTTGCTCCTGCGGCGATTGTGGCTGGTTGGTTAGTTGGAAGTAGGTTGTTGTAATTGTGTGATTGCTGCTGCCGCTGCCGTTGACTCAACAAGTAGTGGGATCGGTTGGTTGGTTTCAAAGACCGCGGCGGGAGATGGCAGGCGTTGAGAAATCCGACCGCCGGCGGCCATTGTACTCGCGGGGCACCGTCTCGTCTCCTCTATTGGTTGGTAATTGTTGCAGGAATGTTGTGTGACTGTGAGCAGGGCATGTCGTGGCGATTAACTCTCGCTGCGGGCGGTTATGGGCCGTTACAAAGTGTCTGCGCCCGACCCAACCACGCACAAGCATCAGTTAATGTGGCCCTCCGACATGGGAAGCTCTCGGGAGGAAGCCGGCACCATGTTGGACGTCGCAGAAAGAAATTAAAACAAGAACTACCGGGTTCGGGCGCGGATTGTTCTCGCTAATGGGCAGCCTGTGGGAAAGTTTAGGCGCTCGAGCGCGTGCCACCATGCACCTATTCCAAAAGGGGCATGTTGTTGATGACTTCCTCCAGATTTCTGGTAACGACGTAACACTTCCCATTTTGGCCTCTTGGCAGCTTTTGAAACTGCTCCATAAAAGTCGTTAGTTGGGTCCCATTCAGGATTCTGGTTGCAGTTGTTTTGGGAGTCCGGCAAGCGGCAAACTACCCGGGATTTGGTGTGTTGTTTACCAGAGAGAGAAACAGAGCCAATATTTATAGCTTTGTTTATTTTCTTATGTTCCACCTATACCACACAAAATAAATACCCCGCTGGAACTGGGGTCCTTTATGAAAACCTGCACCGACTGTCGTCTGATCTTCGCCTTTGTAATCCTTTTTTTTGTTGCCTTCGTGTTGCGTTCGAGCGGAACAGATATTAAATATCAAAGAAAGGGCCCAAAGAGTGGGCCCTTTTGTGGCCAGTGTTTTGAAAATATGTTTTTAATCACCCTACATTCTTTTCATCTTCGCGTTCACAAGGGGTTTGTCCGAGAGGTCCCTTTCCTTTGGTCTCTGTCTAGAGTGTGCTCATCCAGAAGGACCTATGCCTGGTCTGCGTTGGAACGTTCAAGGACGTCCAAACACTCTTAACAGGATTATGTTGCCCGTTCGGTGGTTGCCCACCGACAACAAGGCCACTACCGGCCACTTGTTGGTTCGCATGCTCACTGATCGTGGACATCATTCTATCGCGCCAGTTGCTTACTACCTGTCTGTAGCGAACACAAAATCAACCCGCCAACCAACCGACCACTTTCTTTCATTGCCCGCTCAAGGCGCGATTTTCAACTTCTTGGAAAGATGTGTACCGCATTCTGTGTGGACCTTAGATCGTTCTCTTCCCGCGAAGGCGGCTACCTGCTGGGTGACACTCTTTGGGTTTGACGGTAATAAACGAGGAGAGAGTGCTCATAAACTTTTCCCGGGGCCACATCTTCGTTGGCTTAATGGATGCTTTCTAACAAAAAGAAACCGTTCGACTGTTTAACTGTAAAGAATGGCACCCATAACCCAAGGGACCAGGTAGTTTTCGGTATCTTGTTCATGTGTCTTCAAAACATATAGATCTTGTTGAAAGCGCCTGGCACCTCGAAAAATACCAGACTTTTAGTCCACAACCGGCAATGGCTACTAAGTGAATGGGTTTAGAGCAGTAGCAATAGCGCAGTGCTGTGATCGTATGAGGACAACCTCTCACTTTCAGTAGGCGACGCAGTAATTTGCACAGAGTAATTGGAACGGCGAAAATCGATGTCTCGGCTCAGTTCAACTCGGTTCGAATCTCGATAGGTAAGCCTAGTGGTGGACGCATCCATCCATCACACGAAATGTCGAAATGGATTGCATATTTGTGGAAAAAGGCCGGACTCCATCCCCGTGTGTTCGTCACCCATACATACATGAAGCTCTGTGAGCTGTGTACGGGTGTTAGTAAGAAACGTGAAACGCGCAACCGACCAGAAGCTCGAGGCAAGCAGGCAATCATTGGACTCATTGGCACGGAAATCTAAACAAGATTAGTGATAATAGCTTTCCGCGGTAATTAGATTCTGGAGGATCGGTTGCACGGTAGAGGCCACCCGTCTTATGCACGGTGACAAACTCTCTCTTTCTCTCTCTCTCTCTCTCTCTTTCGGGATATGCTGGAGTGTGGAGCACACGGTAGCGACGTTTGTACGGGGTAGGATCATCAATCAAGAAACCGGCGGCGAAGCGAAAAAGTAATTGAATCCGCCCATACTGCATATTGGGTTGTCGCCATCTTGGATTACTTTCAAAACTCAGCCCCGAACAGGGCCATGCAGCCCTTCACTACAAGAATTAATGGAATCCTGTGCGATTAGTTGAAACAAAGCAACCCTTGTGAGGCATGGTTTGGGCAGGAAAAAAAAAACCTTTTATCAAACATTTGTTCAGCTTTTGTTGATGGCGTAGCGCAGTGGCCGACAATTTAGGCTCTCAAAGATACCATTAAATGTTACATCAACGCATTGGGCCATCCCAAAAAAACGGGGTGCGAAGAACTAACTTCCTGTTTTCATCACCCTTTTCTACAAACATATCCTCTGGCGCGGCTCCGGATGATAGGGCACGTTTCGGGATAGGGAGGCGCAGTTAAGCCATTCCCCCGCTCTTATCACACCACGTTGTGTGGGGCAGAGGACTATAACGAGTCTGTGGCCGAGTCTTTACCAACACGATTTATGCATTCTGAGAACTCCGAACACTTCGTTCGTATCAAATACTGCTGCACTTGGTAATAACTTCATGTAATTAATATTTAAATTGTTTGTTCTCTCGTTATAGGTAAGTGGTCGGCAGTTTACAATGAGCCCCCATACACATGGCACCTACAATATTGTTGGCACACATCGTAAGTCAGGCTGTCGAACAAACTCGAACCGAAGAGACCCCGATGTTGGGGGGGATTAATCTGGCCACAAATGTGTTCAGGCATTGAGCTCTTGAGCAGCGCATAAGCGTAGCAGCACCCCAAAGAAGTCTCCGTTCCATGAATGTTGCCCGGACAGCATCTCAAAGACGGCGGTCACGATCGCCATCTCTCGTACACGGCGACTCAATGGCCAAAACCCATCGTCCAGCAACCGAAAGCTCTCCACGTAGACACTGTAGACCAACAGAGCACGGAAAAAGACGTTAGTCTCAGGTCCATTAAATGGGAATGGGCCGATCGGAAAGGGAGCCCACAGCCGAAACGACCGCAGCAGAATTATGTTAACGTTTTGGCGTGAAAACGGCACACAGCAGCCAGCGTACGGTGCACACCGAATGTTTTGCATAGACGCGCGGATTCCGAAATTGGGTTGAATTGCGGACCGTTCCGTTCCATTTGCCTGCCACCACCGAGACCGAGACCCTGATCACGAGCTTTTCTCACGAGAACTCTTTTGAAGGTGGTGAACTGTTGGCAGAGGCACTGTTTTAACGGTTTCAGCGGATTGCCGTTTTCTTTTCGGTTCTGTTAGGAGGCTCGTGTGGGATTGGACGTGGCCACTTGGGGACAATGGTGTCATCCGCCGACGATGAGGACATCGTATGATAATCGATGACATCGTCCCACCGTCGGTAGGTGCAGATCGAATCCTGCATCCAGAGTCCACTTTTCTTCGGACCCTCCGTGTGGGAGGAGATCAGAAATTTTACGGCGCTACGGTGAGATCATCAAGCTGAAATTGACTTACCGATTCGATGACCGGATTGTGGACCGATTGTTGGCAGGACAGGCGAGCAGAAACTGCAACTTCTGGAAACTGTCCAGCAGTGGCTACTTCTGGTAGGGGACCACCGCTCCGACAAAACAGGTTTCAGTTCTTAATGAAAAAAGCTTGCTGTTTCGTAGCAAACTCCGCGGCTAAAGGTGACCCCCCGCTGTTAACTAATAGGTTTTTCTGTTGACAAATTTACGCTGTCCGCGCACTGTGCGATCCTTGATGATCTTTAACGTGACGTTAAAGGTGACAGAGCGTCAGTGAGTAAGCGCAATGTGAGCGCAACCTTTTGCAATTAACCCGCTAAATATTCTGACCTGGTCGGGACGTAGAGAGTGGTTCGGTTCTCGTTCAAGGTGAAAATCGCCACCATCTATTTTCGGCACATATACCACCACCACCACGGTGCACGGTATCCGGTCCGCGGTCGTCCAGCGATTGTAGAAATAAATGGAAAGCTGGATATTCGATCCGCAAAACGTCAAGTCAAAAGCCGCTCTGGGTTATTCGAAGCGAATCGATATCGTTCCATCGACACCGCGCGCTGACCGACCGGCCATGGAGAAGGCTAGCCGAAGGAACAACACCCCTCACTAACGTGTTGTATGGTGTGGTGGATATGTATTTGAATGTCGGTTGGTGTATGGTGCAAATCAATCACAACCAACAACACATTCGTCGGCAGCAGCCCCCATTGCTCTGGGATAGTTGGAGTAAATCTGGCTCAGGGTCTCGCGCTCCGTATTTTCGGAACCGGCATTGAAAACTCGTAGAATGCAGGCCGCGCGTCGAACCGGACCTTATTGATCCGTCACCTTTTCTCGCGGAGAAATAATAAACTCGGCTGCCGACGGCCCGGCACGACAATTAACCCGTCAGGATTTACGTCTCCGCTTGAACGGCGAACGGAAGAGTCGTTGACCATCGGATGTTGGTGTGATCTTACCAAAACAAGACCCAGTTATTTGATACTTGACCTGGGCTGTGACGTAAATGCGCGCCCTCTTTCTCTCTCATTAAACATTTGCAAACGAAATTCCTCGCGCAATGTTGATACGAGAATCCAGGGTGTCCCACAGTCGTTGCCGCTTTATTGGGCCCGTCCCCGTCCCATACAGAGTCTGGTGCAAATAAAGTGTCGGGTTGCTGCTCGTAAATCAACCACCCGTAGGAGTTTGGAGTGGCGCATGAGTGGCAACTTTTCTGAAACAACATTCATCATTCGAATGATGCATGTTCGGCTTTTTTTCTGTTATTTATTTGTGCATGTGCCGAGTTGTGATTTTTGTGTGCATCTAATGATCACACTGGCAACAAAGTTACGGGGCAGGAAAATGCTCAACGAGCGTCTATTCACATGATGAGCGTGCGGTGAGGAGCTCGCAATGGCGATAACACCCATCGCGAGCTGAAGAGTGAGCATCCAAGTGTGAGCGGACGAACGAGAGATGAAAACTTTCTCATCATGCGTGAGAGGCACCGTGGAGCAGCACGCGAACGCCAGGTTGCGAATTGGCGAAAAAAGGGTTAAACAACAGCACACACCATCGAAAAAAAAAGAAGAAGGCGAAAATCGCGAAACAAACTCGCGGATGTTCGGGGCGGCGATGTGGTATTTTTTTCCGGGTTGCTACGTGCTGCGTCGAAGTGCCGAAGCTTGTGTATTTTGGTGTGTATAGGTGTATGCGTGGTTTGCTTAATGGCCGGACTGGTCAACCCGGGTTTGTTGATCGTGGTTTTTTGCACGTCTCAAAATTGCATGCGTATGTGTGATGCCGAAGGAAAATGAATAACAATAAGAGTGCACTAGGGAATGGTGAGAAAAATGCAAACCAAACAAAACACACATACAGAGGAGAGGAGATGGCAGATCAACAAAGGGGCTACTGCGTTGCTGCTGCTGCTGCTGCAGTGTACCAATCTGCAAACGTGTCCCCCCCCATCCGGGGCTGGTTCTGTCAGCAACAGCAACGCGCGGACCGTGTTCCGGAGCGTGTTGCTGTTGTTGTGGTCCGCTAAGTGCGTCTGCACCGACGCGTGGGAAAGGGTTCGTGCTTTTTTGCCTTCTTATTCTGGTTCCTCTGCACTGGCCTCTAGTAGTGTGACCTTCCCAGCAACGGCCGCGGTCACCGTAGACGCGCGCGCGAACGGTGTAAATGGCCCGTGTTTACCTTGTCACACGCGAGCAGGGAAGTAAATTACCACACTCGTCGTCGTACACCTGGTGCGCCTACCGGTTCCCGAATCGCCCGCTTCTTCGTGACGAACCAGGTTTTATTCGCTAGAATTAAAACAAACGTCGCGCACAATCTGTGCTGCAGTATGACACAAATGCGCACGTCTCGTCGTGGCTTGCTTTTATTTTGGGTAATATAAAACGCAACGCTGCACTCCTCTCGTCGCCGGCAATCCGAGTAGACCAGCAAGAAGGGGCGGACAAACACATTGTACGGAAAGCACCAACGGATCCTGCAATCAACTTCTTCACCTAAGGACGACCAGGCTGTTTTTGAAGCTTTGTTCAATGGGGTTTCTGCGTGGTTTAACACGACCTTTCAGGGTCATGCCGGGCCAATATTCGAAACCTCTTATTATATTTTCACATATGCAGTCCTAACGGTGCCGAGCCCTGTTCGGTGGTTTTGACAGATGGTCTGTCGATGAGAAGCATACAAACTACGAGTAGTCGATCCAGAGCATACAAAGTTACCACAACTGGCGACAAGGGTACAATACATATAAACTTCAAACCTCTTTAATATTGGTTTGAGAACTAGAGACAATATTTGAACACCAGAACACACGACCCCATATTGAATCGCACTTGGAGTGGCGATATTGGTGACTGGGCCATACTTTTGCTTAGTTTGCAACTTACACCGAAAAAATGTAGTGTAATGTTCCACGAACGTTACACGATACACTACAAGTTCGATAAATTCTTTAATTTGACCGTAAAAGAGCGGGCGCCCAGCCTAATGCCAGCAGGGTACAGGGTATTAACATGAAGCAAAAAAAAGTATCATCACGATAATGGCATCAGTTTTTGTTATCTTTATCAAGCATATAGGCACAATGCGCTCGCCGGCAAACCAAGTCCCCAAAAGAAACCAAGTTCTGACGGCGCCTTGTCCCAGCATTCATGTGGCCATCGTTGTGTGAAATCGATTAGAAGCGAGATATCACTACCTCTCTTTATGCATCATTAGGAACCGCTTCTGCGCTACGATCAATACGACCACAGGCAGACGGGGCCAGGTTGGGTTTGCGGGGGAGCCACCCGAAAATGGAGTCGTTGCAAACGAACCGCGAAAAGAACCGTCGATTTCGTTGCGTTAACACACGCCAGACATTGGTGCCGCAAGTCGTGTCGTCCTCATCATCACCACCAATATTGGTGTGCTGTCACACACAACACCCCCCGACAGAGGGCGCTTGTTGCTACACCTTGCATTTTGTGGCTCACTTTTGTTCCCTTTTCCCAAAAAAGGCCAACACAACGATATCCGACTGTGCTGTGTGCGAACAGCGAACGCCACAGCCTGGGCCGATCTTGGCTGGCCGCGTGAGCACGTGATGGTGATGATGGTTACTTGTGGGGTCCGCAACTGGCGGCTCTGATGTGGGTGGCAGAATTGCCAATTTGGCGTTCAAGGTTAACACCCACTGTTGGCTGGATGCTTCGATACGCACACACTCGCTTCATCTATTCCGTGGCGGTATTTGTGTTTGAGTCGGCCGCGAGTCTTCCAGTCCAGGTCGAGACGCACGCCGGTTGAAGAATATTCCTTTATTAAGAGGTTTGCCTCGGTTGTTGTTGAAAGTTTAGTGGTTCAATCTCAAGACGCTAGTTCTAGTATCTTGTTGACCGTGTTAAATAGCAGCACCACCGTAGTTAGTATCGGAGTGTTATCATTCACTGAATGTGCCAACAAATTCAACCCCTTTGAAGTGGCTATTTGTTTGGACCGCGGTGTCCATCAGCGGAAGATTCATTCGGTTGCGACACTCTGATAGGCCGATTGCCGGGACTGGACAGCTTCCGAACCCGATTTCCCTAGGGCGGAACACTAGAAAGCGATTACCCAGATGCTAGGGCTGTGCTGTCCCTGAAACCCAGAATGAGTAGGGTCTGCTGCTCAACGCTACGATAAAGAGCAGTAGCGTGTAGCGGATGTCATGTGGAAGAGGAGCGAACAAAACTATTCTCTCGAACGTGCCGACGATAAAAACTACTTCCGGCCCCTAGCTGCGTTGAATTTCGGATCCGGTTCTAGGCAGGCTCCGAGAGCCTCTGGGTCGGAGAAGAAAGTGCTCCGAAGGTTGGAGGTTAACCTATGTTTTTTTGTTCAACATTCTTCTAACCCCTATGACGGAAGCTATTGTTATGCAAAGTGATGAAAGTGTTCCTACTGACGACGTGCGTGAATGCGGTTCAATGCTTGGGTGTGACAAGATATTCACCAGCACGTAGCTGGCCTGCCTGTGACAGAAATAGCCACGTAACCATTAAGTTATCATTAATAGCACCTCCCCGAAGCGTATTCTTTTTTGAACAACCCACCCACACGCATTAACCGCCACCGCCAGCACATTAGAATAGGTCCAAGGACTCGTTGCCCTCTCGCCGTCGCCATGGCGATAATGTCTGCCCGAGGGAAAAGGCGTTAAGCGTTTTTCTTTGAAGCACTGTTGAGGACGGCTGCTCCTCAGTAGACATTGAGCTCGCTCATCACGAGAGCCACCGAAAGATGACGTGCAGATGTGCGATAAGTAGCTGCAGCTTCAACGCAACACATCTCTATGCCCCTTTTCCAGAAGGGTTCAGTGGCAGCAGCTCCGCTTTAACGCTCCACCGCCAGTGCGTGAGCGTGTGATTTATCTTGTTTTCACGGTTTGCGTGACGCGTTGCCCATTGAATGCTGTGCCCGCGAGATGAAGCTGCTGTTCGTATTACAGAACCGGGGTTGGGGCAAGTCTCATGCCACGACACTCTCGGAGTCTGAGCCCTCTATTTATATCCACAATCTGTTTCGGTAGGTCGTCAGTCCAGACAGACCCGGGAGCAGATCCAGCCAAACCACGCGGCGTAGCAGAGAGCCGGTGGAAAACCCATCGAGAGGGTGCCCTATCGCATCGCCTAGCAACCCCTTTTTTGTCATCGACCGTCGTCGTCTTGCCGGCTGGTGGAAAATCGTCAGCTCGTCAGATTGACAGATATGAGTGCGCGCCTACTCCACTCGGAGAGCGAGGGTTCTATTTTTGATAGGGGCCCTACGCTCCCGGAAGATAAAAATCAATAAAATATCCAATTTGTCCCAAAATTTATCCCCCACCAGAAGAGTGTGGTTTGCTTCTTCGCCCACAGCGCGCGACAATTGTGGAGGCTATCGATATTTGCTTTTGTTGGCCCTCTCGGAGGCACTTAATGCACTTTTTATGTTTTTTATTGGCCGTTAAGTCCCGCCGGGCGAGATAAAACTCTGTAGGTCCCGGGGCATTTTTGGGGTGACGCTGCTGCGGTGATAGAATTGGACCCCGTGGGTTTCCCTTGTTGCCACCGAGGGCCACCATCACGTTGATTAATCTTCGCAACTCCAGAACTCCCCCTCAGATTCTTCAGCTGCCCGGACCTTTCGATTTTAAGGAATACGTACTCTGTCTTATTTATTAGTTTATTAGTGCGTGATTCCTTAAATAGAGACTTCCCTAAAGCGACGTTGATAAATTTATACCTTTTATACGCCTGTGCCCCCAGGCACCGAATATTGCCTAAAATGTCCAGACACACCATTTTCCGGCACCTGTGACCTGTTTGTCGCATCTAAGGTTAACTGGGACAAGGTAGTTTGGAAAATAAATTACCCCACAATAGGAGAGACCAACCACGCCACACGCTTCACTGGATGCCATTTCTTTGGATTTGTTTAGTAAGTTGTTGTGACGTCTAAAGGCGACAGAGATTAGAGAAAACTCTCTGGACAACAACCAGAGAACGCCAGATTACGCTTCGAATACCCTTCATCCTGCGAAGCACGGAACAACTCTCGTACCACGTAATGGAGGGACAAATTAAGTTTGGCGTTGTTCGGTCACGTCGCCGGTAAACTTTGACCACCCACCCTATTGATTCATGGCCTCCACGGGGTCGACGGTGTTGAGAAAGTTTTTTTTTTCTGGGTTTCTCCCCAGAAAGCCTGTTCCCGGGATCACCTTCGTCATCGTCCTGGTCGTGACCTGGTGGTCGGGCTTCTTGATGAGGTCCTTGAAAGTTCCCCTTCGCTTGGTCTGCGTTACGAGTCAAGGTTTGGCTAAGCTGAACTTGCCCCTAAATTTAGTGTTACATATTAAATCTACTTCCGTTTCTTTTGCGCTGGCCACGAGAACGAGTAGCCTTCGAGCGCTCCAACTCATCTGGCAAACGAACGGGCTACGCCATGCCAGGACGACACACTCGGACATCGATTTTCACACACCCGTAACGTAGAGAAGTCGTTCGTGGCCGGCCAACCAGCCCCGCCATAACAGTGATTAAAGTTCGATGACATTTCCGTTGCCGTCGACGAGACTCCGACACGACGACTTGACGGGTTCGCGGTCGGTCACCACCACACACCACCCGTTGACCGTTAGTTTTCTAGTGTCGTGTGAAGTCGGGGACGAAAAAAGCGGTGCTTTTAATGCCTTAATACCTAATCGTCGGCGACACGGCGGAGACCTAAACGCCCCGTTCCGTTATGTCCGAAAGGTGGCCACTTTTGGTGAAGATGGTGTTGATACATTGCTGTTGAGTCATTCTCTCCACTTTTTGGAGCCGACACGCAAGAACCGCTACTTCTTGTTCGGCGTGGCAACTTTCCCCAAGAAACTCCAACGCCGATGCGAAGACCCAAGCGGTGGCGGCTCGTGTGGGAGTTCTTCCGAATTCTCCGCCGAACTCCGGCTTTCCGTTGAAGAAGCAGCGCTACGGGATAGAACTAGGATAGGAAGATAGGAAGAGGCAAGCAGTGGATCTTGTCGCTGATCCTCCCTGGTGCTTCGTGCACAAGGTCCCCTTCTCCGAGACCACAGCGTCTGCAATGTGTCAAATTCCCCGCCCGCGGGTTCCAGTATCGAAAGTTTTAAAAGTTATGGGACTCCCCTTACGCTGGTGATGATGGCAGCTCGAACGCTATCAGCGCAATTTTTCAACCGTGCAGGATTGAGCAGATTGAAGTTGGAAAAGCATAACGGAACATTTGATACATCCCGTCGTGCTGTAGGCCGCGCGACATGAAGAATGAACCTGTTCGCAAGGTGCGCGCCGCCCCGGGCCGAGACTAAGTCTGTCCAGAAAATGGGGGAAAATACTCCAGACCTGATGGTGGTCTGTGGTCCCTCTCTTCTGGTTGGCGAGCTGAATTGTTGGCCGAGAATTGATTTCGGGACACTTCTCCTGCCTTTCCCACCCGGAATATATATATTTCTAGACATAGACGTGGAGATTACCTGGAGCGCTACTGAGTGTGCGTTTCGTGTCTGTCTCGCCCCCTTTGCGTTGCAATACTCGGTTTACTTTTCTATCGTTTTTCTCGGTATTCCGGATCGCCCCGAAAATGTTGCCGTCCCGCAGCCATCCATCCATTTCAGACATTCATTCAAGTGTTGCAGGCGACCGGCGGCGCATGAGTCATCGCCGAGTTCGAGACCGAGGGATGTGCGTGTTTTTTTGGCAAGTTAATCAAAACATAGCGTCCCCAACGTTTCCAACAAGCAATATGGCCTAGAGGCGCCACCACCGGGTTCTACGACGAAATTGTGGCCGGTCTTTCGGAGTCGGAGGTCGGTTTGGTTTTCTTTTCAAATTATCTTCTTCTCGATTAATAAAATGGGGCCTCAGGACCTCTCTGAGCAACTCTGCCAGAGCTGTGCTCTGAAGTTTCTGACGTCGACCAGCAACGCAGCACCCGGAGCGCGACCGAATTAGAATTGCGCCCCGCCGAAAACATTTGTTTATGGCAGTGGAAAAGTGGAAGACGAAGGCAACATTTATTCCAAGTTGTGTCGGAGCACAGTCCGGTGGCGTCTCTGGTGCGTAATCGGGTGCGTAATTGAAATCGATTGTTTTCCTTTCGGGTCAACTAGCGGGCCGGCCGGGCGTGCGTTGTCGAGGAAAAATGCTGTTTTTCTGCATTTCATTCGGAGCCCGGGAAACATGTCCCCCACGTACAGGCGCTGCTCACACAGGAAATTGGATTTGTCTGTCTGTCTGGCTGGCGGCTGGGGCTTGTGCTGCGCGCGTGTGTTGCCATGTGGCGCCCTTTTTTGCGCCTGTTGTGTGTCTTTTCCTTCATCCGGTCCAAATGCTCCCGAGCTGAGCAAAAGGAGATGCATTCCTACCACACGGACGCCGGGAGCGCCACTTGAGATATTGATTCTCTGGTGGTGGTGCTAACGAGTTCCGATCAAAACGGCCCGCAACGGAGAGGAACATTGCTGGGAGCGGTTCGAAATCAGATTGAAGCAGCATCCGCTATCAGCCCGCGTATGTTCCTCCGCCCGATTGGCGGAGGAAGCTGTTTCCACTTGGCTCGAGATGAATTGCTATTCTGCCGCTGCCTGCTCCACGCGGCATTAATTGTGAAGTGGGGGCTGCATTCTTCGGATTCCTTCGCGCGCGTTGTGCGTTCTTTGTAAGCTGTTGTAACACACAGCAACACCGACAAATAGCTGGCTAAGCCGGCAACTTCCTTCCGCCGAATGGCCCCGGTGTACGGTGTGTGCATTAATAATTCATTACCCGAGTGAGGCCGTCGGTTTCCATCGGTCTCACGAGCCGTGCCGTTCCGTGACGCGCGTCCATTTAACTTTCGCCCGACGGGGCCACCGTGAGGGGTGCGCATCACACGTGGCTGAGCTGTGATTTGGGGTCCGGGGGATTGGGTTGGCCCAGGCCGATCACGTTATCGCCAATGTGTTTTTTTTGTCCCGCACGAAGAGCAGCCACGAGGCCCGCGAGTGTCGATTGCACGGACCCTCCAATCATCGAGGAGATTAAGGCAGGAACGAGAGCTGGGAGCTTGGCCTGCAGAATGTTTTGTAGCGAATTTCGTGTGCCCTCCTGTTAGGGATCCGATCCGCCTCGCAGTTGACTCGTAAAGATTAAAAAACAACGACGAGAAAATCGGTCACATCCGGTGGTGTTGCGTATTACTCACCTCCAAGGGGCTTGGTGTGTAAATTGATGCGCTTTGTGGTGGTTCGCCCGCAAATGGTAAACATTTCTTAAAAATGCTTACATTCAGCACAGTTGCTGACTGCTGACTCACTTACCCGCGGACCGCCGAGTATGACTCAAGCGGTCTCTGGGGGTCTCGGGCCAGCCGAGGGCCGAGTCTTATTGAGCGATTTGTAGAGCTCCGCTGTCCCCGTTTCTTAGCCACGTTTGGGTTTCGCTCGGTGGCCACTAAATCGCAGCGCAAAAACGAACGCTCTGTCAGCCTGAATATCGGACTCGGGGGCACTATATAAATAAACATGGCTATAAATTACGAAAAGGAGTGCACAAGTGCGTCGCCCACGCACACACATTCAGACGATGCGCGGGCCGAGGCTGTGTGGCATCAATCCGTTGTGACTCTGCCCGGGGTCACAGGGGAGTCACTGTGACCATCAGCACCTCCTCCGTGGCTCTGTAATCTCCGGCCGACGATCGGCTCCGTGTCCTAGAGGATGGCAGTTGATAGAGGCTCTCTGGGACTGGGACTCTGAATGCGGCCATCGCAATTGGGCTGAAGTCATTTCCTATTTTAAGAGCGGCCTCCTATCTGCGTCCTTAGCTCTCTCAATCGCTGGGGTCACTAGCTGCTACTGCTGCTGCGGCTGCTGTCGAAGTCCGAGGGCACTGTTCTGTTATCAAGTGCTGCGAAACACTTGCCAATCAATAGTCCGGCGTTGGGTTGTTGTTGTTGGGATTTTGATGTACACTTTAAATATTGATTGCTGTAATGGGAACAACGCCACCCACACAGAGCAACGTGCAGTTCGAGCAAGGAATGGCTCAATCAGCATTCCTTGGCGTGCTCTCTCATCTTTGGTCCATTCGTCCCGGCTAGGCATTTAATGGTTTAATTTGAAAAGTTCACACTCTGCGTACGTGCTTCGGAATGGGACATTTGTTTGTGGGGGAAACCAGGGATCTTATTGTCGTCGTCCTTTCCCTGCGCTGGCTGGTAGGGATCTTAGTTTGACACGCAGAACGCACAGATCAGACCTCCAGAGAGGTGACGTGCGCGTACTCCGGTTCCAAAGCGCGTACTCCTTAGTAGCGGCCAAAGAAGAATTAAAGAGCAAAAAGCAACCCTTAACCGAGGTATCCTTAGGCCACTGTTTGTCCTCAGGTATCCTGTGATACCATTCATCAACCGTTTCACGGGAACTTGGATCTTGTTGGTTTTCCACATATTGTTTGCCGTTTCCGACGACCGTCAAGTCGGGTGAAAGTTTTCACAACTGGCGTATTGTCCGATTTCCTCACTCTGCATGAATAGAAGAGAGGTCAACAACTTGACTCTCTAGCGGTTGTAACATCCAATGGAACATCGTGCTGTCAAGTGGATGCCACTTGATGGTCGAATAGAGTTTACAACAAACAATAATAACTACAGACGCAGATGCTGCGTTTTGCATTTTCGATCAACCACAAAGAGAGCTGTCATCAGCTGTCACAGGGTGGTGGATTCAGATCTCGCCTTCTTCAGCAGACGAGTTCACTGCTCCCAAGGCTTTGTTTTCTCGTGCGAAAACCGCTAAACAGATTTCCATCACGCTGCTAGCTGATTATTATGATCAAAGCTGGCTGGGTGTGTGCTTAAATTTGCCATCATGCACTGCTGCCAAAAACGCGCAGCACTCCGTTATTATTTTGTACAGGGTGCCTCGTTGTTTTTCCTTCAAAGGATATATTTTAGGTTTGGTTGCCAAAGTGAAAGGAATATAGCCGGTCGTGTGTTTGCTGGACGGTTAAAGATGGTTACTGTCCCTATGATTATACGCACACACCTTGCGGAGTGTATTATTTCACGGAATGCCGAAAAATCCTTGACGTGTTGATGCTTCTGCGGTGGCCGAGGCCTCCACTACTGCACGCTGGCAAAGTGTTTTGCTTCGTTATTCGCATTTTCAAATGGATGATGGTGCGCCGTAATTATAGGTTAGGTGCGCTTCTCTTTCGTTTCTGTGGGTATGTATTGAATTGTTGCATTTTTTTCGCCAGCATGTCGAGTTGCGCAACAATGTGCTGTGCGAGTGATCATCTCTTTCTGTGTGTTTTCGATGACAACCGGCCGTCGATCTTTTTGACAATCGAAGGACGACCACCGGACCACGAGCTCCTCCGTGTGTGCCGTTCGTTCGTTGGATCCTCGGGTGGGGCATATAAATATTGTACTTTCGGTGGCCTCATCAACCACGGTACCCCCGGGGTTGGCCGCCTTGTCAAGCCAATTGCTGTCTTACTAACAACGCGCCGTGTCCAGTCGCCACCGCGCTCTGTGTTCCCCGATGCATCTGATGTCCTTTATGTGTCTCTTCTATTGGGTGTGGGCCACAATGTGCTGGCCGCGAATATCATTCAATTGTCCCATTTCAGGGACGGGTCGGATGAGCAATTTGTTAAAAATGGCTCGTGGAATGCACTTCGCGGCAGCAAACAACGAGATCCCAGAGGCGTAAACACAGGGTGGTCAAGCAGAGAAAGAGAGAGAACGAAAAGTGAACATTTTAACGTATGCCACGGGACCTCGGATTTTTTTAAAATTCTGAGCCGATTATGTCATGCTTTGTGCTCCGAGGAATTCGCTGCTGTTGTGTCTGTTGCCGTTCATTGCGGTAGCGTAAAGGATTATTTTAATAAAAGGTGGCCGCCAAGCATCATCCGAGCTGAGTGGTTGAGATTATTTCACCAAAACCCCGGGCGAACAAAACTGATAACAAAGATTCTGGTGCCTGGATGGACCCCAGCATGGGTAATTAAGGAATCATAGATAAGAGAAAATTTTTTCGCATTGATTAACAACTGTAAACAATTGAAGCAGAATCATACTTTTGATCACTTTTGAGACGAAGGCATACTATCAAAACCTCTGCCCGAAAGGAATACCGAAGGAACCTCTTCATACCGCGCACTGGTTATGCTGAGGCCTCGGGCAAGTAATTGGCCGCGGTCGTAAAAATTCCAACCATTCCTGGCGCTGGCGCTAATTGGATGGGTTTTAAATTGGAAATTCGACATCGCTATTCCCGGGGCTGGCGTCCCAAGATTATTCCGGTCGGTGGCCAGTGTGTCCGGTACAGCACAGCTCTTGTCGGTTGTGAGCCGGTTTCGGTTCAAAGAAACGGTCGAAATGGCCTCCGGTCGAATGCAAAAAGTGTGGCGACTGTGGAAATTGAATGTAAATCGACACACCGTTTCGTGTGTCGCTCCGCAAATCCTCGTCGAGAGCCCCTCAACACAACGAGGTTTATAGAGAGGAGCATTCGAAACCGAGATGTGAAACAAGATGTTTTACATGGCGCCGCCCAGGAGGTCGTCCTGTCGTTAGATTCCATTTTTACCACCCATTTTTTTCGCCACAATGTGTCAAGTGGCGCTCGGAACAGTTTGGACCAATTTGTTCCCCAACTGACAAATGTTTCAATAGTTTCGGGAGTATAGCTTTTTGACAGACTTCAGCTTCAGCAGGTCAGCTTCTTAGGGCGCGACAGAGCGCGTGTTGGGTGATGGTGGGTCCACAACTCTCGCAGAATCCTACCAGTAACTCCAATTTCTAATTTCGAGTTCGAGTCATCTGGCGCTAGGAATGTGTGTTCCGGAAATCGCACATGTTCGCGGCGCGACTGTGGCTTTAGGCCGACCGTAAGTTATGAGTCTCACGTTGTACGCAGCAAACTGCTCCATATTTCATGCCAACGTTTGGCGGCAACCCAAGCCCCCCCCGGCATGTGGACGCAACTCTTTTATGGTCGTATGTATTGCCATTTTGTGCTTATAAATAGACTACATAACGCCTGAAGGAGCAGCCTGACGGTTCTGTCGGCTCGGCTTGTCCAACAAATAAACGGCGCTTTCCTTGCCCAACGGCAACGGAATCGGTATCCAGATGGGAGGCCAACTTACAGCATTATTTCGCCGGGGTGGTGTTGCGTGAAAAAATGTCTGCCATTAAGCCTCGGTTATTAACACAAATTAATATGCAACTCGTCGTGTCCGGGGCGCGCTGAATCGTAGCCGGTCGATCGGGTATCCAAACCCTGGTCCCGATCCTAATCGCGTTCTATCATCCTCAATGGAGCAATGGAATGTTCGTCTTACTCTGTTCTCTTTACGTAAAAAATCTGATCTCGTAGAATGTTTTGAAGAATTTCGCGTTCAAAATGTTGTTGCCACCTTAATCTATAACTGCTCATCAGCGATTAAGCATTGATGTCCTCTCTGGCCCTTTTTGCTGCTATTAATATTAAAGTTTTGGGCCATAAATCATTTCACACCTTGGTGAATGAAAATGAATGATTTCGTAGACACGATCCCCGTCGAACCCCGAAGTAAATGGATGTATCGTGTTTTAATGGAGGTACACCCATTTGTTCTCCACCAGCGGACCAAGCAGGCCCTGCAGAACTTGGAACCCAATCGGTGACAAGCTGGTGATACGGATGAATAATTGATGTCAGTTTACTTCGGAGCCCGGCGCCCAGATGAGTGCATACGGATCTGGGCGCGCTTTATCCTTGGCCCCAGAACGACCTACTTACCTCTTGACTTCTAGGTTTTAGGTTAAGCAAATTGGCTGTCCCACTTTCCGTGCCTGCAAGGCAAGATAAGAGCCGATTGTAGGCAGGACAGGACAGGAACTAATCAACAATTCATTGGTCTCGTTCGGCAAAAGGTTCTTTTCTGGGTTGGTGACATCGCGGAACCGCCATGTCCAGGTGTACAGCAAAAAGGTTGCGGTTCTTCGCAACGAAAGGCGCACCTCTTCACAGTGGCCAGCCCATTTTTTTTGGGGCGAGCCCAACATTAACACCTTCGGTTAAAGGCCTTCAATTAGAGTCTCTGTACCGGTTGGCTGGGCAGTCATTAGTCATTGTGTTTGGCGCAGAATCACTGGCACCGGAGTGGTGTCGAAACAGTAGCTCCCAAGGTCGTATGGGAGCGTTTGCATCCATGCATGTCCGTGGCTTGAGGTGATGGTGGGTTTTAAGTCCAAACAAATGGACGTCGGCATCGGAAGAATTCAAGGACCCCCGGGGCCATCGGCTATGACGACATCCTTGTTGTTTGGCTGGTGAAGTCAACGGTGCTGAGCGATCCAAGATAATGATCACTGCGCGGAACTCAACGCAGAGTTCTGGTATGGGGCCCACACGATGATTTACAATCGCCCAACCGATTTTACGAATGGCACGCTTGGGCCGTTGAAAAAGTGAGCATTCGCATCTTGTTAGCCCTCCGGATTAATGTGATGTAGTTCTTTGGCAGATTTATTTCGTTGTTTACGACCTGCCGATAACACCCAGAAGGCGTTGGCGGCGGTGTAGGAGAAGACGCCAGTCGGGAGCCATCGGATCCATTCCACAAGCTTGTCATGGCGCTTCGTGACCAATAAACTACGTTGCCGGCCATCGAACCTTCTGCTACCAATCCCTCTTTAACGACAAGCTAAAGCCGAGCGTCGTTCCAAGATGGGCTACCAGAAGTGGGAAATGGGTGCACATTGAAAAACCTAAATAAATGTTTCGTAATAGGATGTCCGCTATCGCCCAGGGACTCTGCACATGTCCACATTGAGTCAACGCTGGCCGGGTGGAGATTCTTTAGTAACCATCTCAAGGACACGGCAGATCGGCACAGAATTATCAATGAAGTGAACTGGGATAGCGTTGATGGAAGAATCACACAAGACACAATTCTTCCCGTGTTTGTGGCAGCATCTTAGGCTGGAGTCTTCGTGCGTCTTTGAGCTGGATTGTGAGTAATCCATGGGATACGGACCACTAAGATAGATGGTTCACGCACCAAGAACTGCCGTGATTACCGTTATATGTTAATGCGCCGACAATGATCAATGAATGAAACACAGTTGTTGTTTATTCAATTCTGGAACCAGTGAGTGGTCACTGGTCGGTTCTCTAATGTGTGGCCCCGCATGCCTTGCAATTGCTCTCAATTCTTCACGCCATGGAACGTGAGCAATGGCCTCCTTTAACCGTCGCCAGACTCATAATCAACATGCACCGAGGCAATGGTGGCAGCAGCACGTCGTGCAGCTCGCGAGCGCTTGTTGAGAGATTAAAAACTGTCTTGGGGCACACTCGCCACAGGGTGTCAGTAGGTAGTTCAGTTATAGGACGCCGTTTGTTTATGGTAGCTAATTTTGCCACTGTGCTCTTCTCGTTCTAGGTGAGACTCTTCGCCGTCGGAAATCGGGAACATTCTTAGCGTCACGGCGAATAAGTATAAACAACCCGCGCAACGGTGTCTAGGCGATCCTGGTGAACACCCCACTAGAGAGATGTAGAGAACCCTTGGTAGGAAGCATCTTGGCGCACGCTCTCTCGGTCCAGTCGAGAATGGAATTTCACTGACCCCAAGAGACACTCTCTATATGTGTGGTTTATCTAGGGAGTGCTTCGTAACAATCGCCCCTGGGGTCTGGCCACCGCAACCACAAACCCACAGCCAGCCGCCGGTCGACCGGCGATACAGTTCAATTGTGCAATAACGAGAATGGGGTGCCCGGCAATCCGCCCAGTCCGATCCAATTATTATTGACCGTGTGGTAGGAAGTGGTACTGCTTCGACTCCCCGAGTCCCGAGCCGAGCCGAGCGGGTCCCATGATTTATGAGTTTCTTCATCAATTGCGGCCAAATGCTGCCAGAGCAATGGGCACACCCGAGCGAGAGCACAGCAGACGTCAAGAAGTTTGTTATCAAATAGGGGCGCCATCTCCCCAGGGATGTTCCGACGCGCGGGGACACTCTACCTTCCCGGAGTTCCACGGAGTTGGAAGATACTTTTTTTTGTGTCGTAGCGCCCCAAAATGGGAGTGTTGATGAGCTGTTCTGTGTGTTGTGGTTTTACAATTTCTCTTGCCACCGGGACCGGGAAGTGTGGCAACATTCCGGCCAAAACGCTCACACTCACGGTTCGTTAGCGTTCGTTGTGTAGCGAGAGGTGGATGAATTTACATTTTTGATCACTTAAGAATTCTACTACCTCATCGCGCACCACACTGATTGTTGAATCGACCTCGCAGGGATGACGCTCAGGATAAGGCGAAGAATCGATGATAAGGTGAAATCGAATTAAATCACAACACGCTCCCCAGACCCAAGACGACCCGGATTCGGTCGTATTTTAGAATCCTTCGAAAGCCACCCCATATGATACGCCGGTCCGGAGGCCAACCCCGTTCCATGTGCTGTGCTGATGTTGGCACTTCTGGCAACAACAACAAGAGACGATACGATGAGTCATCGGATTGTGCTACTTTTGCGTCCTTTTGTTGCGGCCACCCGAAGTTGGGTGCATCGGGTTTCGAACAACCCCAGGACTTCAAGAATCCTGCTTCTCTGGCTCTGGCGTTCCCAGGGGAGTTTTTGCAGACTGTATTGCCCGGGCCGGATTATAGGGTTCCGGAATATAATTTCCGGACTTAAACGGCAAAGAATCGACGAATCGCGATCGACGCCGAGAAGCTCCATATAGTGGTCGCCCACCGCAGTCAGCTTGTGTTGCCAGCAGTGAGTGGTCGGTTGTTTGCCTCGATTTTATGCTCGACGCCGATGTAAAACCACCGACAACATCTGATGGCACTGCGGCCACGCAGATCTTGTTGGAGAAAAGGGGTCCATAAAACCGTTCGTGGAGCAGATCAAGTGTTTCGAGGGATGTCAAATTGCCCTCAACCTCGATGGCGATATTTCCAGACTTTCAGGTTCGTGTAGCCAGCTTGTTCGAAAGTACTTCAAGAAGTTCCAAAGTGACGTAATGTGGCAGACATGTGTGTGGTTCAAGTTTTTCCTGTCAGCAATATCCAATGTAGTAACCCCAACGACCCCGGTCGTCGTTCCCTGTTTTTCAACGCCAAACATCTGCTGGCACTCCCTGCACAGTACCTTTCCTGGTTCGTAAAAAAGCGGGAGTTGAGTACGTGCTCTTTTCCGTTGTTTATTTTCCCGTTTCCCTGGCACACGGCACAGGAAGATGATGCTGATGGTGACGGGGCCAATCAATCACACAACTTTCAACTTTCTTTTCCGATGCCCGGGTGACGGGGCGTTTCTGTCCTGAATCCCCGAATTTTCATCCGAGGAAAAATCTGTGCCAACAACGTAAAGGAAGCGGAGTTTTCGAATCCGTTCCTCAAAAGTAAGCCATCCCGCGCGTGGTGGTGGTGGCCTAGTGGTTCTCCAGCCCGAACCAACGACTTACTGCGTCGCTAGGCTTGCTACAGGCTGGATTGGCCCGAGATTGCATCAATCTGCCGTAACGATCGTGCTGTTGTTTGACGGAAATTTGATTGTTGGCCACCACCGGACACACCGGAGCGCGTCGTCATAAAACGAAATAACTCCCGTGTGTTTGTGTTGTGAGAAAATGGTCCATAATGGCTGCCGGTAGTCCCCGGGCGGCCGGTCTTTCCAAATCGATTACCAGCGGCGCAATCAGCAGTCACCGGTGCCGAGGTGTCCTACCCTCTCTCTCACTTTCCACTTTGAGGCTACTTTAATGGTTCTATCCGCGCCGTCCCGCAGGTGAGAATAGTCTCCAGGACGGAACGAATTCGCCTTTGATTGACCATAATTAGACGTCACAATGGCCGCGCTGCTGTAATCGTTAAATTATTTTAAATGATTTCATCATGATTGATTTCCGAGTCCGCCTTGGGACCTACAAAACCGCGGACTCGATTGTGCGCTAAATGGTCTTAAGAGACCACCCCATCTATGCTATTAAATTGATTGTTGTGTTCGATATTGAGCTGAAGACATGTTCAATTGAAGCAACCGTAGCGGATGATGAGACCACAAACACTGATCTATTTTTATTATAATTATCTACCTTGTATGTTGGATGTAATTCAAACACTTTAAACATAAATAAGTAATAAACATAATTTTGACTGATTTTTTGCACATACGAATATTGCGAAGAACCGGCCTGAAATGGCACTAATGTATCTCAAAAGCAACGTCTACTAAGATGCTAGTCCAAAGCGTTCAAACAAGCGACTGTCAAACAGTCGAGAAAGAGAGACAACATGATCCACCGAAAGGAAACTTCGGCCGTTACTGTTTATTTTCTAAGATATTTATTATCTCCATAAATTGACAACAATGATGCTCTGCTTGTACTCTGCCTGCGGAACCACCGATTCGGTTTCTCTCTCTGTTCATCATTAGAGGACGCCATATTGTAGTGGCCCCCCCACTTCGAGAACCTTCATCAAAGATCCTTTTCAACATTCTTCAGCCGTCGCGTGCGTGAATGGTCGCTGTTCTGAATGGGCTGCCCGAGGTAAAAAAAGCACCGGCACTCCAACACTCCAGGATGGCGCAAAAGGATAACGTCTCCTGACAGTTCACAAAAAGGAGCATCCCCACACAATTCACAGTTGCGTAAGGAAGCGGATCCTTGGCGTGTGCAAGTGTACGGGGTGGCTCCAAGTGTCTGCCGGGCCACGCCACGAAACTGGGTCACGCGTAACGCGTTCGTTCTACTCGGAAAATCCGCGCCGACGGTGTTCTAGTTCACTGGGGAGGTCGGTGTGCTGGAGCCAAAAATTACGGGGCGAAAATGAGACCAACACGACGACAACAGGGTGTGGTAATTCTCTCTCACTGCGTAGTACGCACTTCCGAAGGACACCACCACAGCGGAGGGGATGCTCACGCGCATGTCCTGCCGTCGTCTGTCGGCGGCTGCCTTTTTGCGTGTACGATGTTCTTTCCGTGGCGGCGGCGGCGGTCTTCAGTTTGGCCGAGCGGGGCGAGGACCTGTCTGTCCTGTTTCCAGGCCAGGACAATCGAACCGGCGCCGGGCGCCCGGCGTGTGTTACGTAATGGCCCAGGCCATTAATCAGCCGATTTTTGCTTTCCTTTTAGTGCCGCGGTATGACACACCGAGTCCTTGTGCGATTCGTGTAGATTTCCTACAGCTTCTCCCGTTGTCCGGGCGAACCACCGACAGGCGGCAAATGTGAACATGATTCCAATCCCGAATCTCGGCACCCTGTTATATCCCCAACCAACCGGATCGGAGCGACCGGAACGATCTTTTTTATGTCGCATCTTTATGTTCGTTGTCCGAAAACATCCCAAGAGCTTCGGCTGTCTGTCGACTGCTATGGTGCTTCCGCATAGCCCCACGCGTGTTCGGCGCGCGAATCTGGGTTAAATCTATTGGCTCGCGAGTGGGCGATGTGTTTGTTTTCGTTGTAGAATGCCCGAAACAATCAATTCACAAAAATGTGCGTCCTGTGAGAGAATTGGACCGACGGTGTCGTTTCAACCTACTGGGGAGCTGGTACATCCACACAGAGTGGCCAAAAAATTGGCCCGCTTTTTATTCGCTTTAACAACACAGTATTTTCTAAGTCACTCACGAAGCACGGATTCGGACATGGACGTTCGGCTGCTGGCTGATGGAAAACACTTGTAATGTGTCCAACAAACAAACAAAGCTCCGTGGCGCCATTTACATTTATTCGTTCCGTTTTTTATTAAACAGCCAGTAGAGGCTGTCAAAATTTGACCAAAACAAAAAATCAAAAAGGCGCCCGTCAAACAAACGAAAAACTGGTCGTTTTGGTCGACACGCGCGCTTTATTTTGTCACGTCCGCAAGTTTGCTTTATTTTCGGTTTCGTCGCGGGTTCCGCGAATCCCTGGGATGAATAAATGTGTGCCAAAATGTGCCAAAATTTAACTGCGACCGTTCCGGAACCCGGAGCAGCGCGTAGCAGCTTCCCGGAAAGCCAAACCATTTTTTGCCTTCTACCCTTGCTTTTTATGCTGTTAATGCAAATATTTTGCGAATGACGATGGTGACTCGATGAATGATTGGGCTCTGCTCTGAGGCTTCTAGAAGAGCTTTGTGACAAATGGTGCGGTTTGTCACACCGAAAAAAAAAGCGGGCCTATAAATTAATTCGGTTTTCTCCAGAAGCTCCTCGGTGTGGGAATTATGTATGCAAGAAAAAAAAGCATTTCATTCACGAAACGTATTTCTCGCGAAGCCCACAAAACGTGACCGCACAGAATTGATGTAGTCATGGCGACGACGATCGTCTCGTCGTCTAAATTGCTTCGTGTTCTCGGTATCAACCACAATAAGGAATCAATTGCGGGGAAAATCTCCGGGAAAGCCGAGGGCAAAGAGGGTTCCTTTCGACCCGCTCGGTACACCCTACCCTAGAATCCGCAAAAGGACACGACCCTCTCGAGAGAGAGCCTCGTGCATTCAAATTGTCGGTGGTTTAGATAATTTGGTTCTATTTCTGGTGGGTATTGATCGCTGTGCATGGATTGTGTTTCTTCGCCATCAAAAGTGGCACACAGAATGCGGAAAAGCCCCCGGCAATGGAATATGATGTATTTTCCTTCTGCTCCCGATTCTCGCTGGCAGCGGCGGCGGAAATGGAGACACGTTTTTCTACTCCCGAACGGCCAATGGGCCTCGTCTCCCAAATGCGTGTGTTTGTTATTGTTATCACACCAAACAGAGATCAGGTTCCCGGCCGGGGAGTTTTCCCGTTCCCTGCACAAACCGGCCGAAGGGCCAACTCTCTAATGCATCGAGGAAAAATGGTCGCCATTCTTTCTGGCTTCGGCTTCCTGTCGATGGATGGGTTTGAAAGTGGTGCATCGCCAGCCTGCGCCCAGTTCTCTGGGTGTGATGTTGTTCTTTTCACTCAAAAGCATCAAAACATTGAATGCGCGGCATCACCCAGTCTCACCGGCGACGGGGTCGTTGGAAAATTTGGATCGAACAAAACGGGACTCGTCGGCGGCGAAACTCTGGCCGGGGATTGACAGTTCACAGCTACCGTAGGGAAACCCGAAAAGCACCGGGTGTCATTCGTCTCGGTTCGTTCCGTTCACCGCCGCTAGGCCTAGTGGTGTGTTAAGTGAAATGGAAAACGCGTTCCTCCACGCGCCGCTTTGATATTGCGGGAAAACCTCGGCGGCAGCAATAATCTCCCTTCTTGGTGTCCCCCATTAATGCTCCGTTTCGCTCCGATGTCGACGATACACGCGGGCCCCGTGCAGTTAATATTCATTAGGCTTCCCTCTTTGTGGTGCCATAATCAAGATTTTTCGTTAATTTGTTCCCTCAAAGTTCTCGTGGTTGCCGCCAGCATATGCGTCGGGGGCAATCGGGAACACCACCCGTCGGCCAACTTGTTGCACCCTGCTCCGGAAAAAGGGGCAAAGTGTAGGATTCTTTTTACCCACACCAATCTGAGCACTGGGATACGCTCTTGGGAAAGGACACAAAATTTGGGTTTAAAGCCATAAAATTAGTGAGTAAAAAATTAAACGAGCGACCGAGGCGCATTCAATATTCCGCCGCGTGATCTTGGGATCTGGGTCTGGAAAATGTCACAAACACATACGCCGGAAAAAGGGAAGAAAAATGAGCTTCGTTTTCTTCGCCGTGCATGTGAAACCTGACACCGACGGATCGCGCCTTGCGATGTTACACAGAAGTCCCACTTGATCCTCCGGTCGGCTTGATTGATGGAACAAATCCTCTCCAGCAGTAACATTTTCCCCCTGCACCGGACGTGCAGCTCCGTTTTCCAAGCGGAGGCCAGTATAATCGAAATGCAGTTACAAACTACCAGACGGTCGTTTCTTGTAAGGGCAAAACACGACACTTACGCGTGCACCCCACGGAACACGGCACTTTGTCGATGTCTACTGCGGTGTTGGAAAAAAAATCGAAGCTAAACTAGAAGAAGTCATTGAATGTCTGACTCTCTCTCTCTCTGCCATTTCAATCGATCATCCGTAGGCTCCGTGTCACCGCCATTTTTAGCCCGCAATTTGGCTTCACTTACAACCCAATCACGGCGACGTCCATCCGGACACATCACCAAATTATCCGCTCTCTGGGATCTCGGATATGCCGATGCGTGATGCTCCTTAAGATTAATGTTCACTTTAACAACACGACATAACATCATAACGGGAGGGAAAAGGTCGTCGTCGTCGCCATCTGTGATCAACACTGATGTTTCCCGAAAGTATCAAATAACTCATCGCCCGCGTGTGTTGTGTGGCGGTTGCGCCTCCGGACCATTTAGCCAGCGTCATCCCAGTATTTGGTTTCACGCTGGCCGACGGGGTGGAATAGCAAATAATATGTGTGTCTGTGGCCGGCTGAGGCCGAAGCATAAGGCACAGAGACCGGGCCTAATGATTGTGGTCGAAGGAAATCGATTACCGGTGATTGACGTTGGCACCAATGACACTGCAACCAACCACACAGTACAAGCCCGGGAGGTAAACCGGAAAACGGAAAAGCGAATTCATTTTTCACCCATAATTGGGGTCTAAAAAAAACTAAAACACAAACACTTCTTTAGCCACCCATTCGCTGAATGAATTTGAGCGAAAATGAGACAAATTTGAACCACTTCTTTCGGCGCGCAAGACGTAATGACGACGCCATCGGTCGTATTTTGTTACTCTTTATTACCGTGACGGCAACCCGCGAATCGATCAACTTTTTGATGGTCAGCGGGCGATGTAAAAAAACGAAACCGCTGCTAAACACCTCATTTGCTGCATTTCAATGTTTACGACCACCACCGTGCTCTGTTCGCCGTCACGCTGTCTTTCGTCACAAGAATTGCGCAATAGTGCAGGACGCGTGAGACCAATCCGGTGGACTGGTGAAAGTTTGGTCAGTACTACCTTGCAGGTGAAAGAAGCAATGGCTTCAAGAGAGAGAGAGAGAGAGAGAAACGGCTTGATAAAGATGTTACTTGCGCGCTGTTTTTAATTGCTTCCCAGTTGCTTACGAACCAACCTCTGGAAACCTGTATTCAGCCGGTAGCCAATCCTTGGACCTACCAACTACGAACGCGAATTGGTTCCGATCTGCACCGATTCATTTGTTTCGACTATTGTTTTCTTCTTTCTCTTTCACTCACATAAACATAATAATCAACGAATGCTCGACGAATGCTTTCTTCCTGCCCCAACGCGCTGAGGATGTGCATCGCAATGCTGTTGACTAATTAATGTTTCATTTTCGTGTCGTTGGTGTGCTGGTCCATTTAAGTTAAACATCAAAGCGCGTCACGGTGCGTGACCTGCAACACTTCGTTCACCCGCGAGGATAACCTTCAAACCTTTCGGAATAGGTTTTGGAATTCGAAAAGTTAACGAACCAAACGCAGAAACGGACGGGGACCACGGGCAACTAAGAAGCGCATAAGGTGGGGACCAACCCTACTGATAGCCGCCGTCGAAAGAAAGCCATTAATTTGGCTGCTTCGGTGTGCTAAGAGACTGAGGCACGAAGAAACACGGATTAGTTTCTAATGTAACGGCAATTTAAAGGGTGGTGTTTAGGCGTCGGTTCGGTGGCGAGAAGGATTCGGTGAGTGTAAAGGCGTGGCGAAATGGTACGCCGCTGGCCGCGTAATTCCATCTGCGATCTCGCGGGTTTTCACTTTCCGCCACCACCACCACCACCACATGGCGGAACGTTTGCCAACGGGTCATTGAAATTTAAACGAAATAAACTCGGCCCGAAATGGATAAGAAGCAACACGCACACACAAATCGAAAATAAAAATGTAAGAAGAACTCTATAAACGAAATAATAAAAGTGGAGGCCTGCTGGCACCCCACCGGATCATAAAAAGAGACAGAGCGGAACCGAAACCGGGCCAGGAAAAGGGACAGTCCGCCATCGGGTTGGAGTAAAAGTGAAAACTTCATAATCCCCCCGCGCGCCCGCACCCGTTTGGGGTGGCCACCCGACGATCGGAGGGAGCTATAATGAGCGTCAAACGATGGCCGTTTATAAGGTGGTGGCCACAGGTGGTCAAGCAATCTGGTTAACCCCCGTCAGCTGTCTCTGCCTTTCGCTTCTGCGATCGTGTCCTTAAATCGAGGGCCTCGATCGTAACAGCGGGCGCGCTCGCGCCCTGGAGTCAATGGACGGCGGCCGTTAGTGGATTTGAAATATTTCACGTGACTCGAAGTGAACCCGCTGAACCCGAAAGCAGCCCACCCACCTGTGTTTTGGGTTACACAATTTGGAAAAAAAACTTGCCATTCTTTCGAACTCGGAATCACTCGCCGTTTGTCACGGTGGAGGTTGATAGAGAAAGGGTTTTATGCTGGCCGCGAGGACGGCGACGCGCTCTCTTGCAGACGGATTTCCGTTGGCTGACCATTAGCTGACCAGTAATTGGCTTATCGCCGGCTCGCGCCAGGTGCCCCGCCAGCCCGGGCACTCTTTAATCCGTTCGGCAGACGGATTTACGTAATCTATAGCTGGGCGCGTGTAGCAGGTGACAGGATTTCCTGTTTCATCACGATTTTTTTTGGTTCGTTTTAGGCTTTGCTCGGAATGGAAGCGTTTTTTTTTTCGGGTGGAGCCCAACCGAGAGACAGCAGATTTAATCCTGATAAACCGTGGTTGTCACCCCGTCGTCGACGCGGATTCTCTGTTTTCGTGGATGGCCATCATTCACTCGCTCTGGTGGGGCCGTTTCGGGTGAAGTTTCGTGGCCACATCTGCTCACTGTTCGTTTGGCGTTTTTTCACGGCCCATTCACGAAGTTAGTCTGGGCCAATGGATGTTGGGGCTCATTTTTCGCTCTCTAAATGGCGAGAAATGAGAAAAGTTTGACATACATCATTTTAGAACCACAAGCCTCGGTACCTCGAAAAAAACAATCGTGGAAAATTGATGTATGTTTTTGATTTACTGTGTCTGAGAAAAACTGAGAATTGTCTTAGAATTGTTCTATCCAGTCTTCCGATTTGACTGACATTGCAATCTTCCGTTGACATTGTCCTAAAAAAATGTGTTCAACGAAAAAGCCCTGTACTTTCATCTTGGGGGGGAAAGAGAAAATCTGGCCTCATTTTACTTCTGATGATCCTGCAAAATAACATATTACCTTTATAGCTAATTTATTCTCCTGATAATATCAATAAACGTCTCCGGGCAGAGCTATGATTTTGTTGATAGCATGCGAAACATATGTTTCAGCACCCCAGTTAAAGGTACACGTTTCGGTCCATCGATTGCTTCCAAATGAGCGGGTTGAACGAGGGTCAACGATCTGGCCACTTACACTGCACATTCGCATCGCCATCGGCCCCCTTGGTTGCGGTGCATCATCATCTTATGCTTCACCGTCTTTTTTTGCTTGAAATTCACGCTACCGAAGTGCCTCCGGTTCCGCATTAACGGTTTGCACATGTTTCGTCAGGTCATTCGCGCGGCAACGGCGCACAGTGCGTCTTGATTTGCTTCTCTCTGCCGGCTCCTGGCATGCTTGGCCGGCCCGGAACGTTCGCTGTTCCGGGCGGAAAGTGATTAAAAATTATTGAACACATCGCGCCCGACGGCCAACGCGCCCAACGATGTCATAATTCGTTTAATTTTGTGTTCGCTTCGGCGTCGCGTTGTGTCGACATGTGGCGCAGCGCAAAAGCAAACAAATACTGACGATGATGGAGTGGAGCGCGTGGTGTGGTGCATATGTTGCAAGCAAAATGCATCGGCACTACTTTGTTCCGCGAAAACAACAAGCAGCACTCTACTCTACACTCGCTACACTTTGGCGCTGAGAGTAGTGCAGCGGATGCCGGGTTTTTCACAAAAACAACAGTCGGGTTGCAGTCGCCGCTGGCCATGCTATGGCGCCACAGAGGGAGAGACAGGGAGAGACAGTTCCGACAGAAGGCACAACACACTTCCTTCCGGTGCGCCACAAATTGAAATTAATTCAAATGTTGTGTGCATTACGCCCTCCATTAGATCATGGCTGGTTGGCATCCTTTCGCGAGCGATGTTACTTTGCATAACTTAATTTTGCAGAATAAATGGGAGTTTTCGTTAGCGTTACAAACGACGGCCGCGCCATAAAATGGGTGAACAAAAATAGAACCCTGTTGCTGCAGGTTAATGGTAAATCAAAGCGTGTAAACAGCACAAACTGGAAAATGATCGCTTGGAAGGAGTGTTTGGCCTTTTCGCCTTCTGTCAAACTCCTTTCCTCGGCAGCCAAAGAAGCAATGCCTACTGTGGACTGTGGCTCTTAAAGTATTCAACACATGAATTAAAAATGGCACCGTTTCCACCACGGAAGAGGAGGCAGTATGCGCAGGCCCATCTGACCGGAAAAGCGCGCGTTTGCATAAGACCCTCTCGCACCACACACGACCCGTCTGCTTCTGACGGTCTGCGGATGGAATTTTATTACGGCAATTGCTGACTTCCGCGAACGTCGCCGTCGTCGTCGCCGACGTTAATGAGCAAAAATTTTTAATGCCAAGCCAGTCAGCCAGCCAGCAGCATAATTGTGTATAAATCATAATCGACCGTCGACGGCCGCCGCCGTGAGGAATCCCGACCCCTTGGCCAACCAGCCACGGCCTACTGAGCTGAACGTACAGCACGAAGAAAATGGGGAAAACATTTTCCCTTTTTCTTTTGTAGCAGTGGAGAAAGGAAATTGACTTGGCTCTTTTGACAACCGTTTGCTTTTGAACTCGAGAGTTAAAGGCGCGCTTCGTAGCAGCGCTTGTTGCTGCATAAAACGCGCACGCCATTGATTTTCATTATGGGCTGAGGCTTTTGAGCCCAGGATGGCGTCTCCCAGGATGGTGGTGCATATTTTCAAGCTACATAAACCAAACCTTTTATAGTTTTCCAATAATCCCCAAAAATGTCGGGGAAACTTCAGATTTTTCCGTCGAAATTCTTTTCTCAACAAAGACCGCCCGCGATTTGCTGGTGGAATTATGCCCTTTTTTGGGTAAACCCAAAAGCCACGCGAACCTTCGTCTTAATCCGCCAAAGACGACGGTAGTACCTATTGCAATATGCAAAATACCGCAGCCCGCGTGCATTGGCGTGGGGTCGTGGCCGTGCGCATGCATATTACAACACTCTTCAACTCTAACCGGTTCAACGTCGGCTGCACCGCCACCGTGTGTGAGAAGGAGCCCGCCTGGCGCTGGCCGAGAAACAGCTGGCAACAGTCTTCCCGAAGGCAACAGATTCTCCAGCCCACGGCCAGAGACTTTTCCTGTTTTCTCTCTCACTCCCGCTCGGCTGACGTGTGTGTTTCATTGATTTCTTCACCGGCTTCACCCCGAAGAACTGGTATCAGGCGATTTTGGCTTCGACGAGTAGACGCTTGCCATTTTGGTGGATTCGCTTCTCTGGTTGTTTTTCGCTTTCTTTCTTGTTTACTCGCTTTCTTTTCCTTACTTTTTTGTCTCTTGTATTTAGTTTTTTAAGTATGTTTTCTTTCGCTACTTTCCATGTTGTGATTGGAGCCTCTTTGTTTGTCTATTTCGATGCGACGCGTTTCCCGTTTTGCATATCGAATGTAATTAATAATTCATTTGCGTCTCCCGTGGTCCGCCGGAACTGCGATTAGCTATTGAGTGGTTTATAGAGAGGCAGGCCCCCCATGTAATCACTTTTTTTAAGTAACTCTTTCGCTTCTTCGTTGGGCTCTTTTGCTACTGTTATCTTATTTCTATTTTTGTCCCTTTCTCTTCACCTTCTCTTTTTTTTGCTGTTTTGTGATCTTTTCGTTGCGCCAACTTTCTTTCGTCTTTCATAAGTTTGCCCGTCTTTTCTTTCGCTCTCTCGTCGGTGGTGCCGCGGGCCCTGCCAGCCCTTCGTTCGCACCCAACCCCCGCAGTAAAGGCGGTGTCCGAATGCGCTGGCGAGTGTCTTTTGGTATGGTACGATGGCAGATTGTGCTGCTGTGCTTTTTGCTTCTGATTTTTTACTTTTTTCTGCCTCTCGATCCAGCGAAGAGGTATTTCCGTTGTCATCAATTCCTTCCTGATTGGTAGCGTCGGCCCCAAACCGTCTTGCGTGCATTTTATTGCTTCCTTTTGGTGACTGCCTCCGGTTTTCGCATTGTAGCCCATGTGGCAGAGTGTTTATTTACTGCCAGCATCGGCAATTTCCTGTGGCTCATTACAGAAAACCCCTAAACAATGCCGGGAAGTCCACCGGAACGCGGTGTGTGATGCAAGATGGTGTGGTTTGGAAATAAATAATAATTAAAATAACTACACCACGCGGATTGCATAAAATCTCACGTCAATCTCCGTCGACGTTGGAAAATGGGAACTTCTTCGATGCATCCGATTGATGTGAGGGAACCGCGTAGCTTTTCCCAACATAAAAATGATTCTTCTTTTGGGCTTCTAGGTGCCTTAGCAATAGTTTTGGATGAACAATTTTTTTACAACGACGTGCGCCGTCTTAAGGCTGTTTGTTCCAGTGTTCCATTTTCCCGTCGTTTCGAGCGAAGCTTTCTTCGCCCATTCGCGAGTGGCAGCTAAGCCGCACTCTGGGGTGACACTGTGACAGAATTATGGTCCTCTTGGTCGTAAAATCGTCTCCCATAAAATCAAATTACTGGTGGTGGTGGTGGTGGTGCTGCTTGCTAAAGAATTTGGGACCTTTTTTGGTAAACCGAAAACTCCAGGGAGGAGCCTCAATCAACTGGTTGTGTGGCGCGACGGATTTTATTGCTGACTCATTAGGTGACTGTTCCCTGGCACAGCCGGGAGTTTGCAGTTTTGGCACATTGCACAGTCGGCAGGTTGGGAACACAAAGCAACCTCCAATACAATGTGTTTAAGAGGCGAAGCGCGTCATAAAATGTCATTTGTGTGGAAGTATTAACGCGGGCTCGCGTGCACACAGTACTAACACCGGTTTATGCTCTTTTGTTGGCCTCCTAATATCGCCCGGGGACTCGCGTTCGGGAAATGTGAGAAAAATGCATCACGAGACCAACAGCAAAAGGGTCGCGCGAGAGAGCTCGCCATCGCCGCTGCCGTACCGTTGTAATTATCATCCCCGTGGATGTTAATAATTAGAACGAATTAAACCTAATTTGACCCTCATCTCCCGGGCGCAGACTCACGCTCTAGCTACCAGGGCCGCCGGGCTCTGCCTGGGATGTAAGTTAGAAGGATGTAACCCGCTTGTTGCTGCTGCAATCACATCAGGCGTCGTCTCTATGGGGGCTCTATTGGTGCTACTTCGGTTTCCCCGCTGGTGCAAACCAATTTTATTGCCATACGCCGTCCCTTGCGATGGTCTCCAAATGGTGGTCCACACTATGTTCCAGCTTTTGGAGAGGCAACCCGCAGCGCAGCGCTGAATAGGAGGGCTTAGTTAAAATTAACATTTTATGATCACACACCGCTGTAAGGAAATCTCTCGTGGAGTCTATCAGCCTACTGGGATTCAGCTCGCACCTTCAGTACAGTGGAACGAACACACCGTTGTACAATTTTCGCAGGGGCTTTTACACTACCACATTATGACTGCCATGTGGTCTTTGTTCAAAAGGACGGATTAGCTCCAGCATATGGGACGTACGTTGCCTGAGACGACCAGTCTGCAGAACCATAGGCGCTGTGTGACTCACCAGCCCCCTAAAACCTTAACCTTCCCTGTGGTTCCTTATTTAGTAAAACTCGTCATTCTAGTTTGTGATTTTTTGGTAGATCAAGTAAGCCTGTGCCGCTAGCAACCAGCCCCAAAAGAGTGGGGTGATGGGGTGATGTCACCCCGAGCTGTCCAGATTCACTTCCTGTCTGTACTTCACAAAAACCGAAGCACAGACCAAAGAGAAAAACTGGTTCAGAACTGGGTGCCCTCTGGCAGAGTTCCACAGCAGGTGCGCCCAACGCAGCGCGGTTCGTATGAAAGAACCAAGCCTTTCAAGCTATAAGAAACCGCAACAACAGCAAGAAGGTGGGTAGAGAGTGCCGCCAACTTGATTTCGGGTCAGTGCATACGAACGCTGTGCTGCTTCAAGGACAGCTGCTCGGCGGCTGCTGCACCTGCAAAAACCGCAGGGTCTTCCACTTGCGATGATGCACTCGATGAAGACTGCGCCCACGGTGCAACGTGTTGCTTGGTGCCGCCGTGGAAGCCGATGGACCAAATTATTAGTCTGTGGCTGTATTTTATTACTCTTTTTTTGAAGATAAAAGAAGAACGGGGATTACACATAATTTGGTGGTGTATAATCGAAAGAACTCGCACACCCTGTTCTTGCTGATACTCCTAAGGATGGCGACACCGGCTGTGGCTGCACCTGTCCTAGCACTCGCTAGTTCCACCTGCTTGCATATTCGCATTGCAAATCTGTCTGTCTGTCTGTTCCTCGATTAACTCAAATTCTATCCCATTACACTGTATTCTAATATTTCTGGTTCCGTTCCGATTTATTTGCAGATCGTTTTCGGCCGTGACGAGTGCACTGCGCCATCGGAGAATCCCGCGAGGCTCACTCATCGACACACCGTGCACACCGTGTCCGAGGGCGACGATCGTTTCACGGCCAACCGTAAAACTGTGCGCCAGCATCATCGGCATCGTCATCCGAGGCAACCGGCATCTTGCAGTTAGTCACGAGACGTCGGTCGTGCCGGTTGTTCCTCGGTGTGGGGCGACGAGCGAAAACGTTTGTGACGAATCCGGATGGGAGGACACAACACGACGGCAGAGCAGCAACCCACGGATGACTTCATCGCCGCCGCCGTCGCACTCGGTGCAGCAGCCCGGAAAGAGTAAAACCGGAACGAAGGTCGCACCCCGTTTGACAGCTCATCTCGCGCGCGCTGTGAGTGAGCAGTGAGTGATCAGGGAGTGAGCGCGCCCGTTCGGCCTACGGTGCATTGTTTTCTCGAACCGGTATTCGACTGACGAGCCGTTGTTCGCTCGGGTGCTGCACATTTCATCACCGTAATTATCTTTGCCATCAACTGGTGCAGGGAGAAAGTGCAAACGCCCCCCACCCCCTGCCGGGTGCCACTTAAGAGCGAGTGAGTGAGTGAACGGGTGAGCAAAACAAAGAAAAGTGAGAGAAGCGTGTTCCGCTGAAGGCTGTATTTCGGGTCTTGGTGCTTTAAATCAAGCTGTCACTTAGAAAGAGAAAGAGAGCGTGAAAGAGAGAATCGATTGGTGCGATTGGTGAAAAATGCAGATCGCACCGCAGGTGAAAGTGGTGTAGCGATCACAGCAGGCGGCTACTTTTCGGCTATTGTGTTTATCGGCTGCTCGGCGTTGCTGTGTTGGAGTATTGTGTTCCTGTGTGTATGGTGAAAAAATGGCAATCGCATCGTGAGTGAATGGTGGTGGTGCAAAGGAAGGCAAACGCAAACGAGCTACGCAAACGGCGAGTGTCGCGACCACCGCCATTACCGGTTTAGAGGAAATTATACAACCCAAAACGGAAGGGGAAGACGTCGGGGCTACCGTTCCGTGCCCCCCACTCTCCCGCCCAGTGCCCACGTCGTCGTCCCGCGGCCCGGTGGGCAATGGCCGCGCGAAGGATGGGCACAATCGCTGCGACCAGTTCCACGGCGATGAAGGGTTGCATTTTATGAGTGAAAGTGTCGGGTTTTGCATTCCACAGCCTACTGCTACGCGATACCGAAGTAATATTCCAATCACCGTTCGGCGACACGGCGCCCACTTTGTTGCGAGGACGGACGGACGCCCCGTTCGCCGGCTTTGCCGAAGATGAATTCCGTATTTTCTGCATTTAAATCATCATCGTCGTCCTCATCGTCCTCGGGCGGAGGCAGCACCGGTGCAGCTGCGACCCCGTCCGTAGCCACCGGTGGACCAACGGTGAATGGCGGCGGCCCCGGAAAACATGAGTCGGCCGGCGGCAGCAGTAACGGACCGCCGCCGAAGCCACCGACCAAACTGCTGCTAAACATCAAAACGCACCGTCCGACCGTGGTGGACCATCCGCCCAGCGGAAGCTACGAGAAGTTGCGTCACATCCGCGAGATCAGCAATCTGGTGGCGCTGGATCACGGTGGCGGGGCGGAAACGGCGGCTACCACTCCCTCGCCGGCGGGGACGCCCGGGGACCACAGCTCCGTTACGACCACGCCGGTCCAGAGTCCAACCACCGTCAACGGGGAGCCGGGTCTCGGTGCGGTGCTGGTGGCTGGTCCGTCGAGCAGCGTCGGGCTGTGCAACGGGGCCACGACACGAATCGTGAGCATCGATCAGGTCGACAGCCACCATCACCATCCACAGTACCGTCCACAACCACATCAGCCACTCACAACGCAACTACCTTCCGCGCTCAGCAATGGTGGGAGCGTCAAAGTTCCGCCTACATCATCATCATCCGCGCAACCAACAAAGGCTGACACCACGTTGATGATAACGATGATCAGCGGACTCGCCGATAGTAGTAGAACGGCGGTCCCGACAAGTGATAGCAGTTCCCAGCAGCTGCAACAGAAGAAGAAGAACCACGGAGCGTCCTCGTCTACTGCGCTGTTGGCCATTAAGCCGCCCTCGGGCGCCTCATCATCTTCGTCTTCTGCCTCATCATCATCATCAGCATCATCATCATCGGCACCAGCAACCGTACTGCTGTCCTCTGTAGCAGCAACATCTTCCTCGGCAACCTCGTCGTCGGCGGTGGCCGCCAGCAGCAGCAGCAACGGTGGTGTGGTGGCCAGTTCCTCGATGCCAACGCGATTCCACAAACCCAGGCTTAGTTTGAGCAACAGCTGTGGCCTCACGACCTCCAGTATGCCCTCCGTGCACGGTCGAACGGGTCCTGCGGCGAGTGGCGGAACGGCCGCAGGAGGAATGCCACCGCCAAAGACGAGACTTTCAACGCACCAAAGGAATCTTAGCTTAGACTTTAGGTAAGTGTCACTACAGGGTGTTTAATTGAGTTACTTCAGAAGTGCGGTGGATCTGTCGAGTGCTCGTTGCCGGCACTTCACATAGGAGTCGTAGCCTCACCCCAGGATCGTGATTTCGTGATGGGAATTAGTGGCCGCCGGCCCGTCATAAAGATACTACGCTTTGCTCTGAGAACCCATGCGCCCGTAATGTTTCAATACCCTCGGCCTGGGTGTGTACATATTGTAAAAAAGGGGAGGCAAAATTATATTTTACGACCGTCCTTTTCAAAGCGGAGAATCATAAACATCGGCCACTAACAACCTCTCTCTCTCTCTGCACCAGTTCCGCAGAGTCCATTAAAATGATCGGATCGATATTTTGAGAGGGTAATCAATTGGACTTTCATTCTGGTGGCCCCAACTCTCAAACTCTGGAAATCTGGTCAGAAACCGAAATCGGTACATGACCTCATAGAGACCAGATGCAGGACCAACGCATTCCGGTTGGTCATATATGGTCGGACAATAAAAAGGAGACTAATGTCATTGGGGTTTTACTGGCCGGTCCACCACCCACCCAAAGAGAGGCTTTGAGAG
Organism: Anopheles bellator; assembly: GCF_943735745.2. Lineage (NCBI taxonomy): Eukaryota > Metazoa > Arthropoda > Insecta > Diptera > Culicidae > Anopheles > Anopheles bellator. The sequence continues at coordinate 46,907,063 of NC_071285.1, read as the reverse complement.
GCTGCTACGTGCGCCACTACACGCCATACGAAGCCGAATCCATTATGAAATCGATGACTAATTTGGTGGATTCGATTGGTCCAGTTTCTTCTGCCAATTTCTGCTCTGCGTATCCGTCGAGAGGGGTCTGTGCCGTGTTGTAACCTCTCCTGGTCAACAAAAAACACTCTGTGTGTGGTCATTTTTATGTACTTTGCTTTCACAAATGTCGACCCCGGTGGGTGGTTGCCGTGAAAGTTGTTCCGTCGGAGGACTCGTCAGTTCCTCCATCTGGAACCGCAAAACATGACGCATTGTTGATCACGTCATTTTGCGAATTCGTGTGGTGTCGTGAGAACTGAACGCGGGCGGACACGGAAGAAGCCATCGGAATTGGTTGATTGGACTTTTGTCCAAAAGCCCACTGTTTGCTGATAGTGTTCCGCCTGGCGTGTGGCAAGCGACAACCGGCCGGAAATATTCTATTATTCCAACACAACTTGTGCGTGGCGTACGTGCGTGAGTAGAATATTCCTCCAGATTTGCATCTTCCGAGGAGCGACGACCTAGCTGACCTTCCACTTGGGGGCGAATGTTGTTGGATTACCAGCCGGAAGTTTGTGTCGCCAAATTTGGCCGCACGTCGTTGTGCCGCTTGGACGCGTTCAATTACCCAACCCAACGTAGCTTTTCGTGTGCTCCAACACGGTTTGTGCACTTAGAAAATTAAATTCACCGAACGTCGTTGACAATAATGGTATAAAGAAACCCCCGCTCAGAACCTGTTTGACAGGCTGTTATCGATGACATTCGAGCGACTCGCCCCGGGAGACACACCCAATCTCCATTTGGCTACAGCTCTGTCCACACCCAGAAACCACGGCAGCGCGTGTTGTCGAACCCGCCACGCACTCCGGTAAGGACTCGCGTTAATTCACGGGCGGAGTTAATTCAATTAAATAAAATCGATACCTGCAACCACGGAACTTTCGCTACCGTTGGTACGTTGGCGCGCGCGATGGGGATCGCTGTCGCGTGCTGCTTGCGTTCCGCGTGGACGCGAAAGGTCGTCGCGTGCTCTGGAGGTTTTTCTACTGTCTCGTGCTCAGGTTTCGCATCACATGTGGTGACGGCCACCCCGTGTGCCTTGTTGTGACACTGATCTCCATCAGACGGGCGGACACTGGTTAGTGAAACGCACAAATAATTAGGATCGCCTTGTGTAGTCGCAACCGAGAGCTGCAAGATCCTGGAGAGGGCACTCCTATTGCTCGCCATTGCTTGTTGGTCAGTTTTCGGAAGTATTGATTTGGCTTTGAAGTTCTCCACACACCGCTCATTAATTAATTTAATGATAAACGGGACACACGGGTCACTCGACTTGCATATTACGTAAGAAGAGTTGCCAACAAAGTTACAACAGCGACAGATCATCGGCAGCAACAATGTCCGTTCGCGCAGTCTAGAACGTCACTTAACAGCACGTTTTGTCCATTAACCCTTGCTGTGTACCGTCAGCACTTGGAATTACTCCCGTTTGCCAGGGAACGCTTCCCAGATACACGTTGGCTCTGATGGGAGTTCGGAGTGCCACGTAAAGAGAGGAAACAACCTCTCTGTGTGGTGCTACTGTTTGTGTTGTTCTGTGCTTTACTTTCTTCTGGATGAGCCTCCCGGGGTGGCCAGTAAGAAGGTAAAATATTGCCGACCGGTTTTGTTATCCCCGATTCCGGTGCGGTCCGGACGGCTATTGTGGACGATAACCAGGCACCGCCACCGCGCCAAGTTGAAGAATGTTTCGACTATAAACACAATAAACCGTCGGGTGGTGACGTTGGGAAGTAGTAGCTCACATGTGGACACATTTTTCATTCTGGTCCGGGAGATTCCGAGGTTCCGAGGCGCGCGCTGGTTATTAAGGAAGATGTAGGACCCAAACTTTATTAATCTCTCGGGTCCACTGCGCGGTACCGGCTGTGAGGTACCAAATCTTAAAATATGATAAGAAGCATCGCCCGGGCCAGGGCCCATAAAACCTTGAGCCCGGGTAGGGTTAAGCCGCCCCCATCGGCCAGCAGGCTTCCTTCGAGACTTTTCGACACTAGAAATGCATTAGGCATTGCATAGATTCAAAAGCACCACACATAAATAGAAAACATAAATCAAATTCTAGTCCAAGCTCTTGGCAGAGCAAAGAACGAATGAAAAACTCGAATCGAATGAAAAATGTCGCTTTTTCGGTTGCTGACGTCTGTTGATTTTCCCAGCCTATAGCCAACGGCCACGGTGGATCGCTCTCGGCTGGATCTTATCATCAATCATTATAGGATTCTCGATCGGAGCCGGACGGATTTAGTCGTACTGTGGAGATCGAGTTTATTCACCAACCACTGCCATCCGCTAGGTGATATCTGGTTAGTAAGCGGGCCGGTTGACGTCATGCAGCTGGTTTTCGTATCGCCTGAAGTCTCGACCTAGAGGTGGATTCTCGCATCTGCAATACAAATTAGATTTGAGTGAGAGACGACGAGTTTTGTAGTAGGCAAACGCGCCTGGTGGCGGCCCGCTGCGGCAAGTAATCAAACTTTATCCTGGCCCCCGCCCGGCCCGTTTGGCCTCGTGCGCCGGCAACAACTCGTGTGCATGGAGTGCAAAATGATGATGAGTGCCTAACGACGACGAGGACGCCACGATGGCTTGATGTATGTTGTGTTGCGCAGCTGGGGCCAAAGAGCCGTCACCATGGCGGGTCTACTCTCCGGCAACGGTGTGGCCTCGTGCGCCTCGGCATCCAAGAGACAACTTTATCGACACATCGGCGACACACACGCGCGCCCGGCCAGGAAGAAGCGTGACTTGCGCCAAAGATGGAAAATAATGTTACTTGACTGAACTGGTCGGTCGCACGTGGTACCGTGCCGAGTTTCGAGAGGCTCAAGCCTGCCGACTTGCGAGCCTTCGTGTGCCTCCTCTCCCCATGGACGCTGCACGTGCTAAACTTCCGTCGTCAGGATTGTTCCTGTGGCTGCAAAGAGAAAACTTTGCGCGCCCGGAACCAAAAAAAAAAGAACGGAAAACTTTCACACCCGTGGTGCACGCCCGGGGCCCACGGGTTGTTAGTCTACCAGCCAAAGTGCATCTTCAAGCAAGTTTGTTTAGATTTTGAGAAAATTAAGTACTTCATTATGATTTTTAATTGTTCACCGTACGTGGCAGCAGAGCCTAGAGCCTAGAGCCTCAGAGGAAGCTGCGCACCCGGTATTTCTTCTCGAAAGCTTCCCATATGGCGAACGCTCGTCGGCAAACAACCTGTGAGGGCCCAAAATAATCAGCAAACTAAGTAAAATCAGTGAAACTACGTGCGCGCGGGGCGGATGCGCGTTAGTAGCGGAACGAAAGCGGACACATTGTTGCCATGTTTCCTCGCGAAGCCTTTTTAATGATCTCTCCGGATGGCGTGAGGCGGTGAAAATACGGATAATGCACTCCGCTGACAAATTAGTCAGAGTTACCATGTTACCGGCACACCGTTTTCTGCCGTGAGACGACGGCACATAATTCAATTTCTCCCCAACTCAGAGTTCTCCAGCGTTGAGATGTGGTCCTAATTAAAAGAACTGCCGGCAGCCATTTTGCAGCCGTTTGGTAGATTGCTGGAGTGCGAAAAGATGGAAGGAACGCACTTCAATCTGGAGCCGTGCCGCGTGAATCGGTTGACATTTGAACGTGGCGGGATCAACGGGCGGTGAGCTGCTTTCAACCACATTCTCTCAAACCCCCCCGTGGCGAGGACGCGAACTAATTTCGTATCACAAACAGCGGTGAATCATGGCGTTGCTCAGGGCAACGCCAACACACGACGGCTTATCAGGCTCGGCGGACAGATTGAGTGCTGTATGCGCTGCTGCGCATCAATGTTCAATGAGGTTCAATGGTCAATCGGGGAGGTGGTCGCCCATCTTTTGCTCATCATCATTATGGCGACCGCTGGCTCCGGCTTTGCGATAAGACAACCGGCGCGGCTATCCTCCAGTTTCGGAGGGCCACAGTATTACAGGAAGGAGTACTACTTGCCGAACCGATAGTAGCACCGTTTCAGAATTGAAATGGTCCCGAAACGAAGAAAGGATGCCAATCGCCTGATTTTGCCGTTTGTGCCATTTTCTCAACAATCTGCTCACGGAGCGCACGAAACTCGTTCACCGCTCCGGTACGTGGTCCGCTTTTTTTTTTGTTTGAGGGAAAGCTCTTGCCTCGCTTTCATGGCGCGTGAACCGGAGCGTGTTACGGCGCGCCATCTCCTCCGGTGGGGTTTTTTTGGTGAAGAAATGTTGTTGTTCCCTCGTAAGGTGCAGCGCAACAGAGTGTTTCCCTGATGCGCAGCGCAGCGCACCGCAAAGTCAAGTGGTGGCCGCACCCGAGCCGGCATGATCTCAATTCGGACGCGCATTAAATCGGGAAAGAGGCGTCCCGACACCGGCAGGGCAGCATCGTCTCCTGCGGCAAATTGAATTAGCTTGCGCCAAATAATAACAACCGCCCAACGATAATGATTGCGCTCTCGATACGCTGTTATGCGGATGGAAAGGGATTGTTGTTGGAAAACAATCGCTCTTCCGCCATCATATCCGCTACTGTGGTGGTGGTGGTGGTGTTTGTTTGGATTTTATCGTCCACACGCATACTTTCGCATCGCATCACCTTCACGATAATCGTACGGGTGCGTTTGCATTTGGGTTTTTCCGTGGCTCACCGAGTTGCTATCTGCCCAACGGCCGTCGTATTTTAGACGTGTTCCGTGATAAGGGGTTGGAATTTGTTTTGAAGAATGCTGCACCACCACCACCACTACGTAGAGTGTAGCGTGACCAGCAGGATTCGGATTCGTCGGAATGGCCCAATAAAGAGGCTTTACAACCCAACCGAAGAGCTACCCCAGCGGGGGGAGCGCTGATGGGGGTTTTCCGCCACCTAGAGACGATGTGGCTTCTCTCCTACGCCATTTATTATTTGTTGTTTTGGTTTCGTTTTCTGCGGGCCCCCCACGAGCACACAGGTGTGCGTGCACTTCGATGGTGGCTGCTGTGTGGCACCAGGCTGTGTGGTATCCGTGGTAGTAACACACCCACGTTGGCCCAGTTGAGGCTTGCCGTCGTTCCGATACGGGTCGCAAAAGTCCGGCAAAGCCCCAGTGTGGTCCGGGTTCAGCAAAGGAAGCCCCAGAGTCCTTCTCCCCGGGCGCATAGTGACTACTAGATCGCCAGGCGCATCGTGTGAAATGTGTCACGTAAACGTGTGGAATCAGTAGTAGGCTTTGTGCCGCGCAGTTTCGGAGTTTGTGAGCGAAGGTTTCCCGGGGTTCTCGGTAGTGGAAAAGTACGGCAACCAGGGGCGAGAGTGTGTAAGTTGAAGGCTCTGATAACGAAGGCCACACCGCCCCAGTATGGAGAGATAAAAAGGTGGTGGCCCCCCATCATCGGTGCGGTGTGAATGATCTAATCTGTCGGATGTGACACATCGCAGGGCGACCTCGAGATGGCGAGATTGGGATGTGCAATGCAGTACCAGTGGTGGTGGTGCGGCCAGTCAGCAAATGGCGGCCACGACTTCACGTTGCGTGCGTGAAGTGAAACTTTTTTCCTATTGCTTCTGCTGCTGCTGCTGCTGCTGCTGGTTTCCTTGGCCGTGTTGTGCCGACGACGAGCCCGACCGACAGTCTCAGCAACAACGGGCCTTCACACGTAACGGTCTAACGATTTTCGGTGTATGTTTTTGCCTCACTTTGGGGCTTCATTTTCACGCCCGCCCGCCCGCCGGCGGTTGCTTGCCAAATTGGCTTTACCACTCAACGGCAACACCGGCACAGTGTGATTTGGTGGTTGGAGCCTTTTTCGGGTGGAGTAAAAAGTGAAGTGAAAAGTCCGTTATCTCCACGGCCACGGAATCGGTGGCTGAGGCCGTAGAATATCCACTCGAAGTAGTTTCCCTTTCGAGAGAGTAGAACCGAACCAGGGAGGGGGTTCCAATTATTTCGGAGCTGCCGTTCGACGTCGTCTGTGAGTTGGCGAAAGCGCGAAAGTAAAACAAAACTAAGCCGATGGCAACAGGTGTTTGTCGCAAGAGCGCTCTTGACGTCAATTTACAATACTGCGAACGTAATGCACCAGGAGGAGAGTGCGGGCCGGCTTGTGTTCAAATGTCGTAAACTGGAGCGTAACGCGCTGATTACTAAGATTGGTGGCTACGATAGAGTGTGTTGCCCATAGCAACCCCCGTGGGGTTGTTGGGGAAGAATTGAATGTTTGTGAGACGATCCAACGCATAATAAGCTTCTGAAAAATTGTCTGATTACCCTGATGATGAGAACAGGTAATCCGGGCGGCAAGATCCGATTATATGCCCAGCGCAGACCGTCGTTGAGATGCGAGTAATCAATCGCTTGTTTACGAAGAGACAGAAGAATTCCACGATCCCCTTTCGCATGATCCTCCGTTTCAAGAACCAATTAGATGAGGGTTTTACCAAGGTCCAGTAGAAGACACTGTTCGCTTTTCTTTCCTCCGAACTCGAATAGCCAGAGTACAGAGTGCCCCATTATTGATCGCCGGTTTGGACGACACATAATCGAATCCATCGAAACGTATGAATTCGTCGATTGTACCGTGTCACAAACAGGTGTTCCTCTTATTTTGTGGTAAATGCTCCTAAAGCTGCCACTAAACTGTGGCGGGTGTTTCGTGTCCGTCACCCAACGATGAACCCATTCGCAGCGTGCCAGTATCAACTCCATTAGCTGTCGCGTGATAAAATGATGTCTTAACGTAAAGGTGTAGTTTGTCGTAACGTTGCTTTGTTAATCGGAATATGTGGTTGTTCCGTGAGTCAGTGGTGCTTCGAAGTTGGGGAACGTTCCAAAATTTCCACGAGCCCCCGTTATCGATAAAAACCCCGCACGGCGCTAGATACTGGCGTCCGACCGGATTTGTGTATCCTAACTAAATTAATCCCCTTTTACTCTGTAGAGTTCCTACAGAACAGAACTAGCCTCTTATCACGCACCTGATCGTGGTTCTCCTCTTTCAACCCAAAACTTGTTTCCAGAGAACTTACGAGCTTCAACTTGCTTTCACAATAGTGTGGCGCTCGTGTGGGCAATTTTGCTTCGCCTCGCCATAAACTTCTAAACCCCCGAGGGAGGGAACTATCTAACTAAGGGTCCATCTACGAGTCATCTACTAGGTCATAACAGGCCCCAACCTCCCGCCCCGAAAACCGGTTGCGAAGGCGTAGTGTCACGTTTTTGTGCCGGCTGTGGCCACACGTGCAGTTTTAAATTGACTCTCCCCTCATATGGGACGGTTCGATGTAACCAGCCCACAGATAACTGTGGTAAGGGTCGCCTATAAAGCTAATTAAAGTGGCAAACTTTACAAAGATGGTCCAGCGAATAATCATACATTTTGGCCTGGTCAGCTCTCCGGGGCCATGTTTATTCAACTTCAAAAGGGTAACATTATGTCCGGAGATACGTTTACTTTCCACCGGTCCATGCCATCAGAACGGCGGGAATGAATGCAAATTAGACACTATCGATTCGGCTAACAATATCGGACCATCAACAGCGAGCGAGAAGAAACACTTGACCTGGCGGCAGTCCAGGTTGTTTTGTTTTTTTGCCGGAGAATTTTACATTTTCCGCCGCAGAATGGCAGAATATCAAAGAAGCGGGAGTCACACCTGGTACGGCTTCATGTTTTATTCACACGGCCGTGAGTGTTATGCTCCGCTCGGATAAAATGGAAACCCAACAACTTCAAAGGGCACACACCGTAAATATGAAATCAATCGGCACGCTGGTGCTGATGCGACTAATAGAGGGTACCAGCAGTTCGGCTAAAATCTCGCGAGGCCATCCAAAGGTGTTCCCCTACTCGTTGGACATCTTTATCGCGCACCCCCAGCGGGTCCACTAGCGTGTCCTCGAGTCATAAACCGGGGACCAAGGTGGCCCTTCCGAGTCTCTCCGATTTCCGGGCTGTGTGTGAATTATTAATTACTAAACGAAGGCCCCGAGATGGGTGAATCCTTGCAAGTGTGGAATTCGATGGGAAATTTGTATCTTCACCGAAGACGCCCCAGCGACTCCATTTGTGTCCATCCACTCAAGTGGCTGGCAAACTTACTCGGCTTCTGCGATGAGGAAAACACGGGTTATACGGTGGGAAAATTAGCCCAGAAACATTCCCGGTTCTTCCCATGGACCTACGCCTGGGACGCCCGAATTCGGAACTCTGCTCACGGAATGGAACCGAAGTTAGCCAACGGTGGTACGCATATAAATCAAAACTTCTGTAACAAGGTTTGCCGCCAGCGGCAAGGCGGCCTCTATCTCTTGGTAAAGTGTTCCCCAACGGGGAACACGAGACCCTTCGCGTGTCCGTCGTCAAACGTGTGTAGTGCAGCACACCCGGGCACGAATGGAAGTTGTGATAGATTTACTGTTGTCGGTTAAATAAATCATCGCGAAATAGTAGTGCTGTGGGTGGGAAACCGGCCTGTGGCGGGCTGAGCTCTCCTTTTCCGTACTGCTATAAGGGTCTATCGCACCAACAACGGGTTTAGCGGGGTCCTGAAATGAGCTGACAATTGATTTCGATCGATTAACGCTCCATAAACGATTCGACGTGAGGTGGGGCATATAATGATTAACAGTCCCAACAATGCTGCTCCTCTCAGATTCGGCCGCTAATTTTAGCTCCTCGCGCGGCGACGCTTTATTTCGGTACACAGCGCACCGATTAATAATTACTGTTTTTGACGTCAATTAGCTAATTATCAGCCCACCAGAACCGCCCAACAGAATGTAGAGAACCATTTTTTTTATATCCTTGGCCGCCATTCAATAGGGCGGCCAACCCAACGGAGTGCGCCGCGAGGTGAGATGTTAGCAATTTATGTCGCCCCGCCGATGTGGTGCTATTAAATTTGGCCCATGTCCCGTGGTCTCGCCACCGATCACCGTCACCATATGCAGCCCCGTTAAATCGTCCGTAGCACATGAACCGATCGCGCATTCGCATTCTTTACCGGACGGTGCCCCGGGTCCGAATTCGAGCCGCAGGAGCTTAGAGAGCGATTACTCCGTATGTACCCGGTATCACCACCAGAGTAGTACCGTCAGGTTGTTCAGTTCCTAAAGTGACCCGTCGGTTGTGGCTATTTATTAGCAGATTTATATGCCACTCCGTTATTTAGATCGCATGCTGGGACCGTCTGCATTCGGAGTCGAATAATGCAATCGGAACGAGTCACGAGCCTTCCAGAGGCACTACAGCTGTGATCTGGCCGGTCGACCGTTAGTTGGTAGCTTTTTTCTGCATTCTGTTTGCAGCACACTCCATTCCCCAGAGGCTGGACGAGATAAAATCAGAATTAGAGGGACCCAATGTCTACACTCCAATCCGGCCGCCCGAAATTGACTATTCTCGTTCGATAACTTATTCACAAAAAAAGGCCGACTCAAGAACCTTTCAACCGCGGTGAAGTCGCCGTTGTGTAACTACTGCTGCTGCCGCACCCGGAGAACCAGTTCTACCTTGAGCAGCCTGCAACTTGATCCTCCACACCGCGCAACAGCCCGCGTCGTGTTCTTGAGAAGGTAGTGTTTGTTCAAGCGAAACGCGTGATAAGAATGCACCCTGCCAAGTGCATCATCATCACCACCATCATCAGCGTCTGCTGCGCAATCGCTGCAACAACCTGTTCGATCGATCGATCGATCGAACGCAAGATTGTCTTGCTTGACTCACGATCGATTTCGCCTTGTTTGACCAAGAAGACGGGGTCCACGTAGCAGCAAGGTATTATGTTCTACTGGTCGGCCGCGGGCGGCGTGATGGTGTGGTTGTGTAACACAAATTCCTCGGCCTCACGATCGTCAGGTCTCCGGCGGCGCACTCCGCGTTTACGCCTAATGAAAGCCAATCTGGGCCAAACGGAGTTGCTGCGCGTGGGTACGTTGGCTTGCCGTCCTTCAACCCTCTTTGCTGGTCAGTTCTTCTTCGCAGCCTATGGAGCTGCGAGGGTTGGTTGGGTTTTGGAAACTGATCGTCTAGAAATTCTGGAATCGGCTACACGCAGAGTGGACTTTCGCTTTCGGTGAAGGCTCTGTGGCATACCTGGTTCGGCAACAATAAATTACCCCTTAGGGGAATGCTCGGACACGCTGTTTTGTTGTGTGCTACCACTCCGGGAGTAAGAATTTACGAGTTCCCAAGGACGCGGTTCTGACAGACTGCTGTCAGAAGACGATGTTGGTCTATTTCCGATGTTTGGCTGTTCACCAAAAATCCAAAAATAAAAATTTGAATTAAGCAGAAAAACGGACTAACGTATTGGAAACCCATGACTTTGTTAAGATTTTAAGATTAGCCGCCCTTCCGGTCGCGTGTCATCTGTAGAGGGGCTTTTTATTTTCCGTTAGCCGCGATGATTTATATCGGCACCCTCCGAAGAGTATTCGGGAACCGAGTTCGATTGTAATGCACCCAGCTCGGGTCATTTAATCAGCACAAACCGTCTACAGCGGCAATGAGATCACAGTCAGTCAAAGATCGTAGCCCGAACCTTGGAATCAAATCGAGTGATAACTTCGTTCCGCGTGCTCTGTGGAGGCGTCAGAATCTTACCCTGCCCGACTAATGACCGGTTCGCGGCAGTGCTTCTCCACGCACACAAGGGCATCATATTTTTCCGGACATTCCTCCTCACGCAATGGTCGAGAAATCTTGATGCTTCCTCCGGGGTCTGTCTCTCTAATGCACAAACTGGCCGCGAGCTTGTGCGTGCCCGTAATTTGTGGTGGCGATGGCTCTAAGATCCCCGGGACTCCCACCTTCCAGACATCCCGGCCCTTTGGTATCCATCCCGCCCTTATTATAAGAGGCAATTATCTCCAGTTCGCGTTCGTGTGGAGGTCGTCCCGTGGTCGGCGGCATGGCCTCTCGCCCCTCAACGGAGGAATGTGTCTAGAACGAAATGATATAGTCTCGATCGCGAGTGCAGATGGCTGACCGGAAGTGTGTGTCTGGGACTACTCAAGCGATACACGGTGGCCGGCACACACATATACCGTGCTCGACCAACTGCTCTTGAACTTCAACTACTGTGGACGCGATAGTTTCAGAGCAAAAAGCGATAATGTGTCCGACGACGAACTGGTCCGAATCGAAAATGCTGTCCCGCGAAGGGCACTTTTTGCGCTCCATGTGACGTTGTGGAAAAAATATGCATAAACTGCAGAGCCATCCGCAGCCATCGGGAAACTAATCAGATTTAAAACACGGACAGTGTTCGAACATAGCAAAAAGGAAAATCCCCGTGACTGGAAATGTAAATTTTTCTACACAGTTGCCCGCGGTAACTAACCGGCCCGATAGCAAGACTTGAGCCGTATTGTCTCATCATAGTGCACATTGCGCCTACAAAAGATTCAAGATGGCGCTCAAAACGAATATAACATCAAACGCTACAGTCAACCGAGAATTTCGAATAAGGATTATATTTTCCCAAAAATAGATTTTCTTCTAATTTCGTAACCTAACTGTCGTTTCCTCCTTCACCTTCTTGCAGATCAATGGGAATCCTATTACCTCCGGTTTCGCAAGTGACCAACACACGTATCAACATGACGCAACATCACCGGAACCGAAGTTTGGACAGTGCCCTGCAGCGAATACCGGAGGTACGAAAGCAGTCATCGAAAAAGCGTCCTTACTGTGTTCATTATTGCCATTAATCCATGATTCCCACCATGCTTCATGTGCAGGTCGAAGTGTCCTCACCGAGTGCCGAATCGGAAAACACGCTGCACTGCACGAACGCGATCCTGAGCGGCACGATGTGCAGTAAAATCATCCAGGCTTCGTCCACCAACCCGACCAATACACCCAACATTACCTGTAGGGGATCGACCAGTGTGGTCAGCGGTAGCGTTTCAGTGACCAGTTCCGTGTCGGGTGACGGTACAGGCGATAGAATGAGTGTTGCACCGGTCTGCAGCCGGCAGCAGCTTAATGGAAAGCTCGATGTACTGGAACAAGGCAAGCCATTCTCATGATCATCGGTTCGATCGCCACAATTCGGGTGACTAATGTTTTTTTCGATTACTCTTTATAGGAACTGCAATGCTGCGGACACTCAAGGGAGATCACTCGGTAGATCCGGAAGGTATGGCGAGAGTGAAAGATAGTGATAGCAAAAAGCGTGAGGATCTGACAAGCCTCGGGTCGGACGATTCCGGTGAGTTTCTACACAGCGTCCGCCGAGCTTTGAGCTCTGTATTTTGTCTAACATGTTCCTTGATCATTCAGGTATCATCTGCGGCTCGGAACCGGACCATACCTCACTGACGCGCATCCGACGGTCCAGGGAGAGCCTCGACTCGGGCGAAATTGATCCGTCCGAAGAGGAGTGCATCGAAATACTGGAAACCACCTCGATGGAAGAAGAGTACCGCATGCTACAGTCGGACCTGTGCTTCTACCCGACGAGCATGTTGGTGGAGGCTTCGATTGAAGCGGGCGAAGCGAAAGACGGTGACGCTCTGGCTGATCAGTCGGCGGCCTCAGTTAGCGACAAGGTCCGTTATCGGCAACGGAACATGACCCGGGCCGCGATCATGCTCGAAACGCTGTGCGTACCGATCGACTATGAGGATGGCGTCGAGCAGCAGCAGCAGCAGGTTGATGGCAGCAGATGCAGTGATGACGACGCTCCGACGCCAATCAACGGCGAAGGGAAATCCTTAACAACGCCCACCAATGCCTTGACGCCCGTTTTGCCCGCCACCAGCGGAACAATTGTGCCAACCCCAGCATGCGAAAGCGCCACTGTAGCGGAGAGTGGCACCGGAACCGGAAATCAAAGATCTTCCCAAAACGATCAGCAGCAGCACGGCAAAGCGGACCAAAAGAATGAAGTGATCTTTCGGAACTTTTTTGGGGCCACCAAGAACGCGATCTTCCGGACGGCTCAGAGCATCATCGATAATCACGAGAAGAAGCATGCGAAAAATCGAGAAAAGCAATCCGTCGTGGCCACAGACGATGGCACAGGAACGGTACCATCATCGAGTCCGGCAGTCGCCAGTGCGATGGCGACAGTAAAGTCTCCGACCGAGATCTCTCGAAAGCGCGAGTTTGGGAGCATGTTTGGCTCGCGCAGCAGCAAGCAGCAGAGTATCAGCACTTCGACGGCATCAACCACCACCCCGGCAGTAACAGCAACCGTGGTGGTGGAGATCACCGCCGAAGCACCAGCTTGCACGCTGACAGAGCCAAAACTCCCCCCGGCACCGGCATGTGATAGAAACGGTACGGCGGGCAGTGGGCTGCTGGAACCCAAAGCGTCACTCTCGAAGTCATCGTCCAGCGCATCGTTGAAGCTCGTGCCCGGAGTGGCCGTGGCCGCCGGTTCGACCAGCGCTAGTAGTAGTGGTGCTGTTGGTGTTGGCTGCCCATCCAACGGAGGTTGCAGTCCACGGGATGAGTCACAAATACGCACCGAGCGCACGGGGCAGTCCGGGCTGCTGCGGTTCTTCGAGTCACCCGTCTTCAACATACACTTTGCCGTCCACTATCTGTTCTACTCGAAAGAACCGGGCGTGCTGAGCTTCATCGGCAACAAGATTTTCAGCTTCCCGAACGGGGACGTCGATCTGTACATTCCGCAGCTAATGGTGATGTACATGCAGATCGAGGAGCTGTCGGAGGTGCTGGATCCGTACCTCGTGTACCGGTGCCGTCAGTCGGTCGACTTTTCGCTCAAGTGCGTCTGGCTGCTGGAGGCGTACAACTTCAACATGGAAATGCTTAGCGCCGGCGGCAGCAGCATGCGCAAACATCTGACCCTTCTGCGCGAACTGTACCCCAAGCGGGAGCGCGTCAAGACGATGTTGGGCTCGCAGCAGCAGCATCACCGAAACGGACTAAAGACGGAGGAAGGCGATCAACAGGACGCAGCGTCGACGACGACGACGTCGTTGGCTGCGAGCAACTCACTGTCGGCGGTACGGAAAACGCACCACCGATCGCAATCCGATGCGACCGGTATGATGGGCATGCTGTCCGTGAATCCGAAACTACTTTACAGTCAACCGGGTCCAGCAGGCGGCACGGTGGCGGCACCTGGCGGTAGTAGTCACCACAGCCAGAATCTGCTGCACGCGCATCAAACCTTCCACCACGCGATCAGCAGCAGCCGGCCAGTGTGCCTGGGTGACCTGAGTACGGGCCGTGCCTTCGACAATGGGTGCGTTTGCTTCGAATCGGTTCGCGGCACCGTCAATGATCTACTCGGCCAGCAGACAGTCTGTTCATGTGGCGCTCCGAAGCTGGCACCCGAGAAGGAGTTTATGAAGTCCCTGATCGACATCGGCAAGATGCTGACCTGCCTGCAGACGAAGATCGAAAAAACGAGCCGGCTGCGGATACTGCTGAATCTGATCAACAAGAATCTGCCCGCCCGGGTCTGGTTGCCGTTGCACTCGGAGACGCCGCACCACGTGGTGCGCATCACGGAGGAGAAAACGGCTGTCCTCAACTCGAAGGACAAAACACCGTACATCATCTACGTGGAAGTGGTGGAGGTGAACGACATCTACACCTCGCCCGTCATCCCGAAGCTGATGCCGACGCTGCGGCACACCAAAAGCGAGGAAAGGCTGGACAGTAGTAGTAGTGGTGGCGGTGGCACCGGCGGCATGGGTGATGCTGCCACAGCTGTTGCTGCACCTTCCAGTAGCACACCTCGCGAACCCTCGAAGACTGATAGCCAAACAACAAACGAGCCGGCAGTGGCTGTCCCCGCGACACGGCACACCACCAAATCATCAGAGTGTTCGGCAGAAAACAATGGTGGTGGGGTTGGCACCGGCAGCGGCAGCATGATGATGGAGCTCGGGCTCACGGAGGACGACGTGTGGTCGCAGGAGGATGACGAAATTACGGCCCAGTATCTGAGTCTAACGAAAATGTCCACCGATCGGGACACCATTTCCCAGTTTTCCGTCGATTCGTACGACTCCCGGGAGCACAGTGAGTTTCAGAGAAGAAGAATAGCGTGTGGCAAAGCAGCGTACGAAGCGGCCTCTTAATCCTTATCACTCTGTTCCCCCCAGGCACTCCAACGCTGTTCAACATTGGTGAGGTAAAGAAGCGTCACTGTGCCAATCTCAACTCGGAAAATGCGAAACCGTTCAGCAACGATCCGTCGGATCCGTCGGCGGCAGCCCTCAAGGTAGGTTCAACCTGCAGTCTTAGGTTTCCCATTGGGCCTAACATATTTGCATTCGTCCTCCCCCGGATGTACAGGAACCGTGGCACGAGAAAGAGAAACAGATCCGCGACTCGTCCCCGTACGGTCATCTGCAGAACTGGAAGCTACTTTCAGCGATCGTCAAGTGTGGGGACGATCTGCGCCAAGAGCTGATGGCCACACAGCTGCTGCAGGTGCGTAAAGAGATCAATCTTCTACTCCCCCTGGATTCTGGGTGCTAATATTAGGTTCCTTTCCATTCGCCAGATGTTTAAGCTGATCTGGGACGAAGAGAAGGTGGACCTGTGGGTACGCCCGTACCGGATCGTTTGCCTTTCCAACGATTCGGGACTGATCGAAACGATCGTCAACACCGTGTCGCTGCACCAGATTAAAAAGAATTCCAACAAAAGCCTGAAGGACTACTTCGTCGACGAGTACGGTGCGCCCGAATCGGCACCATTCCGGCGGGCCCAGCGCAACTTTATGCAGTCCTGTGCAGCGTACTGTCTGATCTCATATCTGCTGCAGGTTAAGGATCGGTAAGGGTGACCGGACGGCCATTTGGAACCGTTTTTATGCCACTTACACACGTGTATCTTTCCTTTGCTTCGGCACACAGACACAATGGCAACATTCTGCTGCACTCCGACGGGCACCTGATTCACATCGACTTTGGATTCATACTGAGCATATCGCCAAAAAATCTAGGTAACTATCGATCGATCGGCGATTGAGCAAAGCGAGCGGAAACTGATCGTTAACTTCGTGCGCAGGTTTTGAGCAGTCACCATTCAAGCTGACTCCGGAGTTTGTCGACGTGATGGGTGGCCCGGAATCGGAGCTCTACACCGAGTTCAAGTATCTGCTACTCGACGGCCTGAAGGCGGCCCGCAAGCACATGGACCGAATCATCAACATTGTAGAAATTATGCGTAGCAGTAAGTACCATCGGATTTCATCTACTAATCATCGCATCTCACCTACTGACCCCTCTGCTCAACTCGTTCCATGTATAGGTTCGCAGTTGCCCTGCTTCAAGAACGGTTGCTCCGGCACGGTACGCAATCTGCGGAACCGCTTCCATATGAATCTGACCGAGCAGGAGCTGGACCGGAAGGTGGAGCAGCTGATCCAGGATTCGCTCAACTCGCTCTCGACCAAGCTGTACGATGGCTACCAGTACATCACGAACGGCATTTTGTGAGAGCGATTCTACATGAAAATCTGAACTCTGACGGCGGACAACGATCACGACAGCGTATTATTGGATGTGTGAGGATTGAACCGAATCGGATTGTAGGTGTGTGTGTGTGTGTGTGTGAAGCAAAAAGTGGCAACAAGAGTACAAATTGATTACGAATGGGACGGAATGGGATGGAAAAACTTTCGGATGGCCACTACTACACCGCCACCACCACTGCCAGTTGGAGCTTGGGCTTAGGTTTTTTTTTCCTCTTTTCGGTTTCGCAGAGAATTTCTTTGTCTTCTCATATCATATTTATTAACAAACGGAGTTTATATTTGTATTTTTCGGCGGATCATCTTATTACCATTCGTCGCGTGTTGGTATGAGAATTTCCTCGAGCCAAAACGGACGTCCGGAAGTTCCGGTCGCGTCTCCGGATTCGTTTAGCAATAAATGGCAGAAAATCTCATTTCTGTCGCCCTCCATTCTTTTGGCCCAATCCTGCAGTTTGGGTCCTTATTTTTTGTAAATATACCTATTCTTTGTACATACTTGGCTTGCGTAGGAGATCGCGCGGGCTGATACGCAGCGAAGAGAGCAGGAAAGAAAATCAAAAACCCGTTCCCTCGTAAGAGAGGAAACCTGTGACAAAATCCGAATGCGAAATGCGGGGTAAAGTGAGGTAGGAATCCTAGTTTAAACAATGTACTCGATCGCGATCGACGAAAACACTCAAAAGTCGGAACACGCAATACTGACGCGCGGGAAGAAAATGAAACAAAAAACAAAATAGATAGCTTTTGTAAGAGGAAAATCAACCGTTTTAATCTTAAACAAGAATAACTCTTGAACTCATTTCATCTCATTATATTGATATAGAGCTAGCTCTGGAGGGTGTCCACCGCCCCGTGGGTCGTATATGGGCGTGTAAAGTGTGTAATATAAAAATTCGGATTACTTCTGGCACCACACCTCTCATCTCACAGTGGCTCACAACAAACGGGGCACGGAGCGGCCTTGCTTGTTTGTTACGTTACGTTTGTCAGGGGCTAACCAACCTCTATCTTTCCGCCACCCGCCAACCGGGCGACCCCATGTATACCACTTTTCGCCCTGTTCTCGCATAGAATTAGCAAGTAATCCACGAAACCGGAACCAGAACTGTTAAACGAGAAAATGACAGAGCGGGAATGGCAAAAGCTTTGAGCTTTCCACAATCCATTGTAAAGAGAAAGAGAGTAGCTAAGGGAATAACTAATTAAGGCAAAAAGAGAGCGAGAGAGCGCGGAGAGAGAGAACCTAGAAAAATATGGGGGGCGAATGAAACGGGCCAGAGTGTGTGTGCGTGTCTGTGTTGTATATTTTAAAAGGAAAAGCACTCCCTAGCGTTCATCTGTGTCCGGAAGTTGACCCAGATCCATGGCCGGCTGGGTGCCGGGTCGGGAACGAAACACAAACTCTTCTCTTTCTCTGCTCTACGCATCTCGTCGCTTTACTTGTTCCGTTTTCTGTCTGTCAAAACTTTGGCTCAAAGGCTACTTCGGTTTGGCATAAAAGTGATTCGAGAAAATCGACACAAAACACAATACTCAGTCCACCGGCCGGCGCGAAAGAGACCCAGAGAGAAAGAAAGAAAAAAAGAGAGCGAGTGCGAGATGGGAGCATCCTTGGATCAACATTAGCGGCAAGGGTTTTGTAAACATTTATAATTAACTAGCGTAAAAGCCAACGTTTACACCATGTGCTATAATATACAACACATACTCTGATAGACGTTCCGTGCGGGCACTGTACTGGTTGTATAATTTGCGCCAATGTCCCTCCGGTGGGTGGTGATGGCTCTTTCAGTTGCGCCTCCATTTAAGTGTAAACCCAAACCCTACACTTCTTAAGCCACCACCACTCGGGCAAGATTGCCGGCACTCACTACTGTACAGATCTGCATGAGTATCGATAAAAAAGGAAGGTTACAGCAGCAGAACACACTACAAAACGTATATTGTAATTGTATGATATGTGCGGAGTCAGCAAAAGCTGTAGGAATATAGACAAAGCACCGATCGCGCACGGGCGATCATCAACCGGAGCGTGCGCCCGTGAAGCGTGATTGTGAGACTCAGCTAAGATTACTGTAATTATTATTATTAAATTACTACTACTACCGCTACTACTACTACTACCATTATTATTATTATTATTATTATTATACATCTATTGCTACTGTAATAATAATGATGATCGCCATAACCGATCGTAGCCGCAGCCGCATGCGCATATATGACCCGGGGACGACGTCCTCGGTCGTAGGGGAGGTGAACAAGAAGCAACCGGAACTGGAAGTAACTAAAAAAACCACAAGGGAGCTAACGAGATATACAGACACACACTCCGACAGACAGAAACACCCACACACACTCTAGATAAGATAGATAATGTGTACGCGCGCACCGGGGAAAGCGAACGAGCGCGGGGAGAGCAAATTTTGACGTCGAAATTTGAATATAAGTTAAAGAAAGTATAATACTCTCGTTGTTGTTTTCTTTCGTAACGCTTTGATCGTTTGGTGTATAAAACTTGCACGTTCCGCTGACGCACTGGTAAGTTTTCAATTCGGAGTCGGCCGGGAGACGAAAAGGCGTAAAATACAAAATTAATAGTTGCTGCAGTGTTTTACTTTATTATGTGTGTGCTTTTCGTTCCATTTGTCGTGGGTTTTGTCGCGTCCATTTGTTTGAACAGTTTCGTGGTAAATAAATGTTTCTATCAATATCGACCTTTGATGTCTTTATTTTATGTCTTTTATATACATAGTTACACCATTTTCCGGCAGAAGAAATCATTTCCTGACATTGTCCAGCAACGCTGGGCACGGAAAAGCATGCTGTAAACAAGAACCATGATGAAAAAAATCAGTTACTATTTCTTTCTGTTGAATTAACGACCAACTTACACTTTCCGTTCTTTTTGAATCACATGATGATCGTCACGACCACGAGCAGTGCCCGATTGGCAGTCATTCCTCGGCCGACTATAATACATAGCAGTAAAATAAACCGATTAAATCGAATGAAAAGCCACGGATTGTTGGATAAATCTTACCTTTGCACACGCCCATAGTCCAGCCAGCCTTACGTCACTATTGAACTCTGTTCCTCTCCCCTACTACTAGCTACTATGAACAGTATTATGAGCCTACTGTATGTACAACGGTGCTGGTTACAGCGAGTTCTATGCGTGAGGGAATGTTAATCGAAAGTATGTGGCCCGCACATGCAGAAAGGGAAATACTTAAAAACGCCCGACTGCAGCAGCCTGCTATGCTGGCTGGTTGATTGAAAATGACTGACTAAAAAACTGATAAACTCCCGTCGACTCTCGCCGTAACCGTAGCAACCACAAGCGGTTGTGTTGCCGGGGAGCATCAATCGATACCCGCTACAATTGCACAGGAAAACGCCTCGGTTTCAGTTGGGTGTACACGACGCCATATGGTCCTTCAGTTTGTTTAGGTGGCGAAACTGTTTGTCGCAAATGCTGCACGTGTGCAGACTGGCCAGTTTCATGCACACGTTGGCCAGATGCACCGACAGGTTGCGCTTGTTTTTGAACGTCTTGCCACAGGTATCACAGTTGACCGACTGCTGTTCGGCGTGCATGTGCTTGATGTGTTGCCGCAGGATGTACTTGTCGCCCATCACCTGATCGCAGATGTGACACGGCACGCACGTCGCCACCCGCAGGCTTTTGTCGTGCTCCTGCATGTGCTTCAGCAGCCTAAAGCGAATTTTGAACGTTTTCGGGCAGTGCTCACACACGAACCGTGCCGTGTGTACCGACCGCTTGTGGTCCTCAATCGTGTACTTGGTGAAGCTGAAAACAGATGGAAAGGATTAAATATGACTAGCAAACGGAGGCGCTTTACTACTACTACTACGCTATCACTTACGACTTCTGGCACTGATCGCACGTAACGTCCTTCTCGGCATGCATCTTCTTCATGTGCACCACCAGGCGCTTCTTGAACGGGAACTTGCTCCCGCACAGATCGCAACTATACTGACGCTCCTCGTGCTTGTTCTGCATGTGCTCCTTCATGTTCTGGTGGATTTCGGCGCACACTTCGCACCGATATTTCTCCGGATTCTTGTGCATATCCATGTGCTGCCACAGGGTCACCTTCGTGCGCAGCTTCATCTCACACACCGGACACTGGACGTAGATCTTGTAGTGGCCGTGAACTACCTTCGAGTGCCGCAGCAACGCCGTCCACGACCCGTAGTCTATTAATGGTTCACCGACCATCATGCGCTGGTTGTCGCACATCTCGCAAACGATGCGCTTATAAAATTCCAACAGTTCCGCATCTTCTATTTTCTGCACGCTGCTCGGTACCTTCCGTTTGGCCCGCACCAGTTTGGATTGCTCCCGGTGCCTACGCCGGGCCGCTTTCCAGTGCGGCGTGGAGCAGGACGCATCTTCTCCTTCCTCGGCCGCTTCCGATTTCACCGCGTGCGGCGGCTCGGTCGAATTTCCCAGGTAACCGTCGCTCAAGGCGTACGACTTTTCGTCCTCATCATCATCGTCATCTTCCACCGGTTCACCTTTGATTTCGAGAAACTCTGTTTTGTACTCGGTTGCCTCGGCGTAGCACGCAGAGAATTCCGTCGAACGTTTGGTGTCGTCATGGTGCACTGGTTCCTCGGTTCGCATTCGGCGACACTCCTCGATGTTGTTGTAGAAATCATTGAACTCGTCCAGTGCCGACCAGCACCGGAAACAAATCAGCTGAGGATCTGCCGTCGGCGCTACCTGCGGAGACGGCAATTGATGAGGACCTAATTCTACAGTTTCAACGGGCTGCTAAGAGCACTCTTACCTCGAACCACAGATGTTTTGCAATAAGCGAGGCAATATTTTTATGGCCGTTCTCCTTCGCGAAAATATCCAGATACGTGGGCTCGTTCACCAGGAAACAGACTCGGCACTCCGACGTGCTGTCCGCCATTCTGCTGGCCACCTCCGGCCGTTGTTTCGCAAGGGCAACAACCGATTTAACTTCGGAAAAGTCCATTTCCGCAGTGCTTTTCGCACGAAAACAAAACAAACCGACCGACTGACAGTTCGGAGCGATGACAGCAGGCTCCAGTGTAGAGGATCCATAGTTCGCCACGCACAGTGCGTTACAGATTTGGTCGCTATTTT
This sequence comes from Anopheles bellator, assembly GCF_943735745.2. Classification (NCBI taxonomy): domain Eukaryota; kingdom Metazoa; phylum Arthropoda; class Insecta; order Diptera; family Culicidae; genus Anopheles; species Anopheles bellator. The sequence goes on along the minus strand of NC_071285.1, from coordinate 46,885,378 downwards.
TCGCCATTCCAAAGTAAAATGAAATAAAATGTATGTAAAATATTGCGTATAAAAACAAGTTACATCTCTTCAGGCAGTGTTTAAGAGCTGTTACAAGGTCAGTTTCTACGCTTTTTATTTGCGTTCAGATTTCATTACGCGTTGTTCAAACCTAAACTTAAGCCACTCGGGGGCGCCGCGAAGGATCGAAAGCTTATTTGAAAACGGGTGACTATACTTGGGACCCTACAACCAATACGGCTATGGTGTGGCGCTGGTAGCATAACCCCGTGTGTAGCCTAACACGCATTTATACAAAGGAAATTTAAAATTATTCCAGCCGGTTGCACTGATCCCGAACACTGCCTAGGACTTACCATAACGGACCAACCATCAATTCCTGGTCTGCGGTCCTGGTGCTCCGGCGTTTTACGCCAGTTCCGTCAACTTGAACCGTACACCTTCTTTGCGCTGCTGTTGCATTTCGAGCCATTTTTCGTGATGGGCATTTTTTCGGTGGTAATACAGATGAGTGTCCTGGCGGAACGTTTCCGGACAAAAGGAGCACATGTAGAGCGGTTTACCAGTGTGCGTGGACATGTGTTCTTTGAGCTTATTTTTCCGCCGAAACTGTCTACCACAGATGGTGCACGGGTAAAGGCGGGTCGGTTCAAGACAAACGTTGGCCATGTGCACAGACAGGTTTCGCTTGCACTTGAACGTCTTCCCGCAAGTACCACAACTCACGGTCGGTTGCACCGTGTGCATAAGTTTAACGTGTCGGCTAAGGATGTACTTATCGCGCATCACCTGGCCACACACGGCGCACGGTACCGCAGTGGAGTTTCGCAAGCTTTCATCATGCTCTTCCATATGTTGGCGCAACCGAAAGCGACTGTTGAACGTTTTTGGGCAGTGCTCACACACGAACCGTGCCGTGTGCACCGACTTCCTGTGGTCCTCAATCGTGTACTTTGTAAATCTGAAACGAAACGGGGAAACACGCACACATACTATTAACCCGAAGGAGCCAGAGCCTGCAGCGGTGCGTGCGTGTACGTACGGTTTCTGGCACTGATCACAAATAATGTCCTTTTCCACGTGCATCTTCTTGATGTGCACCGTGAGCCGTTTCTTGAAGGGGAACTTTTTGCCACACACGTCGCAACAAAACTGGCGCTCCTGGTGCTTGTTCTGCATGTGCTCCTTCATGTTCTGGTAGACTCCGGCGCACAGTTCACAGCGATACTTTTCCGGATTTTCGTGCATATCCTTGTGCTGGATCAGCGTCAGCTTGGTGCGCAGCTTTAGCTCGCACAGTGGACACTGGACGTAGATCTTATCGTGGCGGTGCACGGTCTTGGTGTGTTTGAGAAGACCCCGCCACGTGCCGTAATCTATTTGTGGCTCACCGATCATCATCCGCTGGTTGTCGCATACCTCGCAAACGATGCGCTTGTAAAAATTCAACAATTCTGCGTCCTCCTGCTGCTGGCCAGCTGCTTTGCGGCTCTTCACATCATCTTCGGACACACATTGGCTCGTCGTTTTCTTGCCCCTCCTTCTCGTCCAGGTCGATCGCGTACCATCCTCCTCGGTAAGCCGTGAATCGATCGTGGACGGCGTTGGATTGGTCTGGTGCACTTCAGCGTCCGACTGCGGTGCGGTTGGATCTGGCTCTTCTGAATCCTCACACTTGACAAAGACACTGTGCAATGGTTGATCGCCTGAATTGTCCGTCCCATCTTGCACCTCACTCGGTTCCACCTTCACCTCGAAAAATTCCGTACCATAGGCGGGTTCAACGGGCTCGACAAATTCTTCCGGTGTTTTGGTTATGGCGGCGGCGGTGGTGAGGCAAGCGAATGCTGTCGCCTGCACCCGTTCAATGCCATTGTAGAACGTGTTAAATTCTTTCAAAGCCAGCCAGCACTTGCCACAAATAAACTGTGGTTCGTCCGTCGGGTTAATCTGGACAGCATGGGGTAGAGAGAAGGGTCAAGCTGGCTCTTTCGTTTCGAACGCATGTATAATGGATACCAACCTTAAACCACAGATGTTTCGCTACGATCGGAGCTATACTTTTGCCGACATGTTCCTCCGCAAAGATGCTCAAGTACTCTTGCTCCGATAACGATAAGCAAATTTCGCACTTCATGGCATGGCATCGTCTGCCGAACACCCCAAATAAACAACATACGCGAGAGGCAAGCTCATTGGCGGTTGGTACGTCCACTTTCACATCAAAACACAGTGAGAACCACAGTGAAACGAACAAGTATAAATATACTTTGCTGTTCGGGAAAACCTGCTTAAGCGCTAAACTTTTTCGCCAGTGAAAAATCAGCACTGAGAGGCAAACCCAAACATGTTTTGCGCTTTTGACAGTTGGCTCTGATGTGGTGTATCCATAAAGCAGCATCAGGGTTGTGTTGTGGGCTGCGGCAGTAAGAAATCTAAAGCTGATCTTAATCTAAATGTGTTCGAATGCAGAAATAAATCAGAGTCATGTTCGGTCTTCATTCATTTAATACACTGAGGGTGATGGTCCAACAGAAGAAACTTTGTGTCGAACTTTTCCCCGCAAGTAGAGCACATGTAGAGGCCCTTTGCTTTGTGCGTAGCCGTATGTTCGGCTAGCTTGGCGGCGGTTTTGAAGCTTCTGATACAAGAGGGGCAATGCAAGCGTTGGCCCGGGCAGGTTCCGGCAAGGTGCTGGTTCAAGCTGCGCATGGTGCGAAACGACTTCCCGCAATCACCGCAAATGACCGGCGGAGTTTCCGAGTGCATCTGCCGCATGTGGCGGGTAATATAATTGGATCGAACCAATTGCTTGCACACGCTGCAGGAGACCGTTTTGGCGGAACCGTTTTGCGCCAAATGTTGCTCCTGGTGTCTATGCAGAAGGGCTGTCGTACGGAATGGTTTTCCGCACTGTTCACACATAAACTCAGGGTTACTGTGGAACGAGCGTATGTGCTGTTTAATGCAGTACTTGCTGAACCTGAAAAATCGTAGCGGTGATCATAATAAATGGAAATATTAGCTGCGAACAGTAATGTCAGGATACGTACTGCTTGTTGCACACAGTGCAAGTAATGTCCTTGGGCGCATGGCTTAGTTTCGTGTGCATCAGCAACCGAGCGTTGGAGGAGTACCATCTATCGCACTCGTTACACTTGAACCGATGCGTCAGAGTCAGATGCTTGTGCTTTATGTGTTCGTCCAAATCCTGGTGAACCTCCGCGCAGATGTGGCAACAGAATTTATCGGGATTCCGGTGCATTTCCATATGTTGCCAAAGTTTGGGCCGTGAATTTGATCGTTTCGAGCACAGGGGGCACTTCAGAAATGCTTTCTTTCGTCCGTGGCATTCCACGAGGTGCCGTTTAAACTTACTGAAAGTTCGGTACTCTAGCAGTGGCAATCCTGCTTCCACTTGCTGCGCATCACAAATTTCACAAAACAGCGGTCCGTAAAACTCGATCAGGTCGCTATCCATTTTAGATATAGCTGGTACAGTTTCGCGGTCGTAATCGTCGTCAGTATCATCGATTGCAATCGGTTGAAGTTCTTCGTTAACCGACTCGTCCATGGTTTCGATTTCCTCTCCATCGTCCGTTTCATTTGTGTCATCTGGCCCATCTGGTGGCTCGGATTTGGATAACGGGAGTTGTACATTTTCCAGCACATGAGATTGTACCAGAACCCTGGAAACATCATCGTTGTCGTCGGAATCACTGTCAGAAGCACTGTCGGGTTGCGGACGGTGCAGCTCTTCGATGCTGCCGTAAAACTGATGAAAATTCTCCAAAGTACGCCAACAATCATGGCATATATGCGGGTTTTCAATACAGTCCAAGATCTACAACAACTCATTGAATCATCGTGGCTCGTTTAGTGAATATTTCATCCTTACCAAAAACTGTAGGTGCAGGTGTAATATGTGGACAATATTTTTACCATTTCGCTCTTCCTTCTGTATGTCTAGTAAAAGGTCCTCGGAAGGCTCACACCGGTAGCACACCTCACAAACCGTTGCCATTTCGATTTGATTTCCGAGCACAAACAATCTGTTTTTGTCCCGCACTGCTAATTCATCAATACGACAGCACAAAAACAGAACGGATTCAGTCTGGAGGCCACATGAGGCGTAACGTAATGTTTTTGACATTACAAATTAATGCCAAACTGTTTACGCCTAAACGGCCTAAACGTTTACGGTTCGGCCGACCGCGAATCCGACCGTAAACACTGTTGTCAAACGCTTTATTTACAAACAGAGGATAATTTAAGTTCTTATTTGCTGGTATAGCAACAAAATCGAAAAAACAGAAAAAAAGATTCAGAAATCAATTGATTTCGCTTCTGTTTCTATTTTCTCGGACCGAAAGCACGAATATAAACACGTTTCACATTTCGGTTTTTAATTTTACGCCTCATGTGGCCCCCCAGAGTGACTGCGTTACCGCGCTGCTGACCAGGGCGTTAGTCAAGGTTTATAGAAGGCGTTACTCAAGCTTTGGACGAGAATTCAAAACAAGCGCAGAATCAAATCGAAAGAGAACGTTTGAAAATCGTTAAATTGCGAATAAAATGTATTATTTAATGCATTTAGGAGGAGGCTAAAAATCGGCTTCAGTTTGGTACACGGTTGACACGGAATCTTACACCTTCCTTGCGCCTTCGTTGCATTTCGAGCCACTGCTCATAATGAGCCTGCTTGCGGTGCGTGTACAGTTGAGTTTCGAAGCTGAAAGTTTTGGGACAGTATGGACACTGGTAAAGCGGGCTTTTCGTGTGTGTCGTCATGTGTTCCTTAAGTTTAATCTTCTTCTTGAACGGCTTTCCACAGATGGTGCACGGAAAACTGCGATCGGTACAAACGTTCGTAAGGTGGGCATCTAGGTTGCGCTTTGATTTGAATTCTTTTCCACACGACCCACAGCTCACCGGCGCGTGCTCCATGTGCATTCGTTTCATATGTGTCGTCAAGTTGTACTTATTTCGTACCACGATGCCGCACACGTCACAGGAAACCTTCGTCGATCTCAGGCTGACGCTGTGTTCTTCCATATGATTATCCAACTGAAAGCGACTTTTAAATTTCCTCGGACAGTGCTCACAAATGAAGCCGGCACCATGTACTGCGCGCTTATGATCTTCGATTGTGTATTTGCTGAACCTAAAAGAGCAAAACGAACAACAATAAGCATTGTAAACGGTCTTAATTGATGTCGACACGTACGCCTTATCACATTGATCGCAGGGCACGTCCTTTACGGTGTGCATTTTACGAATGTGTGCTTTCAATCGAGTTTGAAAAGGGAAGCGCTTGCCACATTCCTCACAGCAGAAGGTGCGCTCCTTGTGCTTGTTTTGCATGTGATCCTTTATATTCTGATGAACTTCGGCACACAGCTCACATCGGAACTGATCCGGATTCAGATGCATTTCTTTGTGTTGCACCAGTTTTACGCGTGATCTAAACTTTTTCTCACAAATCGGACACTTTATTATCGCCTCACCTTGGCCGTGAGCTCTTCGCATATGGCGATTTAATTCTTTTAAGTTAACGAACTCGATCAGTGGCTCTCCGCTGGCCATCTTTACTGGATCACAAATTTCGCACACCAAGCGTTTGTAAAAGCTGATAATCTCCTCATCTACTTTTGATTTACTAGTGCGACCGGTGTTCGTTAAGTATTTCTTTTTTCTGCTTTTGTTGGTTGTTAGTTTTGAGTTTTCTTCTTCAACGTTGTCCGTTGACATTTCCCTCAAGTTAAGCAATCTTTTCTTATCATCTGCATCCAATATACTAACTTCAATGTCTTCTTCATTGTTTGCGGATGTTTCTATTGCTATGCGTTGAGATGTACTGGCAACTATTTCATTCTTCAGTGTTATCTGTAGGTCGTTGCTCTCGAGGTGTTCATCGTCCAGTGGTTCTTGTTTGATTGCTACAAACTCCATCGCACAAATGTTTTCCTCGCCAACATCATTCAACGAAGGTCGCCGTTGAACGTTCACAATATTTGTTTCCAATAAAACTCGGTGCGCTTCATTCACCATGTTGTAGAATTTATCAAATTCCGCCAGCAGCATCCAGCATCGCTGGCAAATTGTTGTCAGCTCAAATTCTGCTAATTTTATTCCAAGATGTTGCCTGATTACGTCTGTAATGTGTTTCCCATTCGTCTTAACTTCCGATGCTTTTAAGCACTGGCCGTTTTTCAGGCACACGCTACATTTCTGAAGACTTGTAGCAGAGGGAGGTTCAATAATTTTCTCAGGAGTCGGCGAGGGGATGAACTCAGTTTTGATTGCCTCCATCGCAACTCCTGAGACACTGTCCGTGTGGACCGCAGGTTAACCGTATTCGCACGACGACTTCGCACTTCACCTTACGCACAAACACTGCGTATTTGGAGAAGGTATTATTGTTGAAAATTAGAATTACATAGCGTAAGGTTTTTCCTTTTGCTTTTCCTCACCGATTGCGTGTTTTGTACATAGAAAGTTTGTTTATGATTCGACTGTCAAAAGTTTTCTTGCAGTCTTCCCATGCCTTTAAATACTATATTAGTTTAGTACAAGATTCAAGGTTTATTTAGGTTTACTGTTACGGTTATTTTCAATCGTGGTTTTCGTAAAATCTTCGTTATGGACATGAATATATGTATGATACCAATCATGGATAACTTGATTCGGGTAAAATTAATTATTCAAGTACCTGATATCTGACAGAAAAACGGTGGACACACAAAAAAAAATCGGGATTTTATTTCGAGTATTCGTGATTTCGAATCTAAGCAGATCTGTAATACTGTTGACCAACGATTCAATTAGTTTGGAACACGATTTGAACTGATTCGTATTCCTTCTTTGCGTTTCCGTTGTATTTCAAGCCACTGCTCATGGTGAACCCGCTTGCGGTGCGTATACAACAACGTATCAAAGCGAAATGTTTTCGGACAGAACTGGCATTGATACAGTGGGCTATTCGTGTGCGTCGTCATGTGTTCAGTTAACTTCTTCTTTTTCTTAAATGATTTCCCGCAGATCGTGCACGGAAAGCTGCGATCGGTGCAAACGTTTCGAAGATGCGAACTTAAATATCTTTTGGATTTAAATTGCTTTCCGCAGGATTCACAGCTTGCTGGGGTCTGTTGCGTATGAATCAGTTTGATGTGCGTTCGTAGAATATACTTATTCCCCACGACTAGGCCGCAAATGTTGCAAGGTACCTTTGGTCGATTTGATGATGGTGGCGGATTATTGATGTGTTCGCCCATGTGGCAATCCAACTGAGGGCGACTTTTAAATGTTTTCGGACAGTGCTCACAAATGAAGCCAGCACCATGTACTGCGCGCTTATGATCTTCGATTGTGTATTTGCTGAACCTAAAAGAGCAAAACAAGCAACTGTAAGCAATGTAAACGGTCTTATTTGATGTCGGCACACGTACGCCTTATCACATTGATCGCAGGGCACGTCCTTTGTGGTGTGCAATTTACGAATATGTGCATTCAATCGGGTTTGGAACGGAAATCGCTTGCCACATTCCTCACAGCAAAAAGTGCGCTCCTTGTGCTTGTTTTGCATGTGTTCCTTCATATTCTGATGTACTTCGGCACACACCTCACACCGGAACCGATCCGGATTCAGGTGCATTTCTTTGTGTTCCACGAGTTTTGTACGCGATCGTAATTTCTTGTTGCACACTGGGCAGGTTATTATAAGCTCTTTTATATCGTGGATTTGTAGCATGTGTCGCTTCAACTCCCTCAGGTTTACGTACTCGACCGATGGCTCTCTACTGGCCATTTTTGCCAAATCACAAATATCGCACACCAAGCGTTTGTAAAAGTCAAGAATCTCTTCATCCACTTTTGATTTACTAGTGCGACATGTGTTGGTGTCCAGTTTTTTACTATTCAAGTATTTATTTTTGTTACTTTTGTCGGATGTTGTTAGTTTGGAGTTGTGTTTTTGGACGTTTTTCGTCGGAATTTTACTATTATTGCGCAATCTTTTCTTATTATCTGTGTCCGAAATATGTTCTTCGTTTTTTACGGTTGTTTCCGTTGTTATGCGGTGAGATATATCGACCATTATTTCATTCTCCAGTGTTATCTCTAGGTGTTTGCTCTCGAGTTGTTCATCGTCCAATGGCTCTTGTTTGATGGCAACAAACTCCATTACACAAACGTTTTCCGCGCCAACATCATTCAACGAAGGTCGCCGTTGAACGTTCGCAATATTTGTTTCCAATAAAACTCGGTGCGCTTCATTCACCATGTTAAAGAATTCATCAAACTCCGCCAGCAGCATCCAGCATCGCTGGCAAATTGTTGTCAGCTCAAGTTCCGGTAGTTTTATACCAAGATGTTGGCTGATTACGTCTGTAATGTGTCTCCCATTCGTCTTAACTTCCGATGCTTTTAAGCACTGGCCGTTTTTCAGGCACACGCTACATTTCTGAAGACTTGTAGCAGAGGGAGGTTCAATAATTTCCCCAGGATTCGGCGAGAGGATGAACTCAGTTTTGATTGCCTCCATCGCAGCTCCTGAGACACTGTCCGCGTGGACTGCAGGTTAACAGAATTCGCACTACGACTTCGCACCTTACTCACAAACACTGAACGTACTTCGAGACAGTATTACTATTGAAAATTAGGATTACATAGCACAAAATCTTCTCTTTTGCAAGCTCATCGATTGTGTGTTTTCTTCAGATAGTTTGTTTATGATTCGACTGTCAAACGCTTTCTTGCAGTGTTACGACTAGCGATAGTAACCCATACCTATAAGCACTATATTCGTTTAGTACAAGCAACGATTCAGTTTATTAAGGAGTTTAAAAAATATTCGTTGTGGAATTATATTTGATAGTAAAACTGTGAACACACAAAAACAATGCATATTCCAAGTAAGGTTGGAAACAAAATTAATACTTTTGTATTTAAATGTGTAAAATAGTGTGGTTTGATGCGGGAACTAAAATCTGCTTGTTGTCGACCTGAAATAACTGTTTCTATGCTTAAGACAAATAATTTTGTTATTTTTATGTTTAATTATAATATAAATGAAGTATTTGGAGCCTAAACACATCTGAAATGTTGTAAACCAACATTTTAATTAGGTTGGAACGCGTTTTGAACTAATTCGTATTCCTTCTTTGCGTTTCCGTTGCTCTTCAAGCCACTGCTCATGGTGAACACGCTTACGGTGCGTGTAGAGTGTAGTGTCGAAGCCGAACGTTTTGGGACAGTATGGACACTGGTAAAGCGGGCTTTTCGTGTGTGTCGTCATGTGTTCCTTAAGTTTAATCTTCTTCTTGAACGGCTTTCCACAGATAGTGCACGGAAAACTGCGATCGGTACAAACGTTCGTAAGGTGCGCATATAGGTTGCGCTTTGATTTGAATTCCTTTCCACACGATTTGCAGCTAACTGGGGCGTTTTCCATGTGAATTCGTTTCATGTGCGTCGTCAAGTTGTACTTATTTCGTACTACGATGCCACACACGTCACAGGAAACCTTCGTCGATCTCAGGCTGACGCTGTGTTCTTCCATATGATTATCCAATTGAAAGCGACTTTTAAATGTTCTCGAACAGTGCTCACAAATGAAACCGGCACCATGTACTGCGCGCTTATGATCTTCGATTGTGTATTTGCTGAACCTAAAAGAGTAAAGAAAACAACTGTAAGCATTGTAAACAGTCTTATTTGATGTCGGCACACGTACGCCTTATCACATTGATCGCAGGGCACATCCTTTACGGTATGCATTTTACGAATATGTGCATTCAATCGAGTTTGAAAAGGGAAGCGTTTGTCGCATTCCTCACAGCGAAACGTACGCTCCTTGTGCTTGTTTTGCATGTGATCCTTCATATTCTGATGCACTTCGGCACACACCTCACATCGGAACTGATCCGGATTCAGATGCATTTCTTTGTGTTGCACTAGTTTTACGCGTGATCTAACCTTTTTCTCACATACCGGACACGTTACGGACGCCTCACCTTGGCCGTGAGCTCTTCGCATATGGCAATTCAATTCCGTTAAGTTAACGTACTCGATCAATGGCTCTCCGCTGGCCATCTTTATTGGATCACAAATTTCGCACACCAACCGTTTGTAAAAGCTGATAATCTCCTCATCTACTTTTGATGTACTGGTGCGACCGGTGTTGCTTGAGTACTTCTTTTTTCTGCTTTTGTCGGATGTTGTTAGTTTGGAGTTTTCTTTTTGAACGTTGTCCGTTGAAATTTCCCTCAAGTTAAGCAATCTTTTCTTGTCATCTGCATCCAATATACTAACTTCAATGTCTTCTTCATTGTTTGCGGCTGTTTCGATTGCTATGCGTTGAGATGTACTGGCAACTATTTCATTCTTCAGTGTTATCTGTAGGTCGTTGCTCTCGAGGTGTTCATCGTCCAGTGGTTCTTGTTTGATTGCTACAAACTCCATAGCACAAATGTTTCCCTCGCCAACATCACTCAACGAAGGTCGCAGTTGAACGTTCGCAGTATTTGTTTCCAATAAAACTCGGTGCGCTTCATTCACCATGTTGTGGAATTCATCAAAATCCGCCAGCAGCATCCAGCATCGCTGGCAAATTGTTGTCAGTTCAAGTTCCGGTAGTTTTATTCCAAGATGTTGCCTGATTACGTCTGTAATGTGTCTCCCATTCGTCTTAACTTCCGATGCTTTTAAGCACTGGCCGTTTTTCAGGCACACGCTACATTTCTGAAGACTTGTAGCAGAGGGAGATTCAATAATTTCCTCAGGAGTCGGCGAGGGGATGAACTCAGTTTTGATTGCCTCCATCGCAGCTCCTGAGACACTGTTCGCGTGGACCGCAGGTTAACCGTATTCGCACGACGACTTCGCACTTCACCTTGCGCACAACCACTGCGTATTTGGAGAAGGTATTATTGTTGAAAATTAGAATTACATAGCGCAAGGTTTTTCCTTTTGCTTTTCCTCACCGATTGCGTGTTTTGTTCATAGAAAGTTTGTTTATGATTCGACTGTCAAAAGTTTTCTTGCAGTCTTCCCATGCCTTTAAATACTATGTTAGTTTAGTACAAGATTCAAGGTTTATTTAGGTTTACTGTTACGGTTATTTTCAAACGTTCAAATGTGGATATTTTTGGTTTTCAGAAGACCATCGTTTTGGAGATAAATGTTTGTATAATGGCGATCATGTATATCTTACTTTCAGTAAAAATTCAATCATTCAAGTGCAGGAGTAGGAAAGAAAAACTTTAATCATACAAACATGTTACATAGATTCTGTTGTTTAACACTTAACATACGTTCTGTCGTACAGTTGTCTTGATCGGAATCTCCACAAAGTATTCATGGTACATCTAATCCGTTAATCGATTAAGACGAAATTGAACACCTTGTTTGCGTTTCTGCTGGATTTCTAGCCACTGTTCATAGTGTCTAACTCTGCGGTGCGTGTACAACGCTGTGTCGTATCGAAACGTTTTCGGACACAGCTGGCATTGATACAGTGGGCTATTCGTGTGCGTCGTCATGTGCTCAGTAAGCTTCTTCTTTTTCTTAAACGTTTTTTTACAGATCGTGCACGGAAAGCTGCGATCGGTGCAAACGTCTCTCATATGGGCGTACAAGTTGCGTTTGTTTTTGCACTCCTTTCCACAGGATTTACAGGATACCGGCGTCTGTTCCATGTGCATTCGTTGCATGTGGGTCACGAGGGTGTACTTGTTTCGTACGACAAGGCCGCAAACTTTGCAGGTAACCTTTGACGAAGGCATGCTACTCTCAATATGCCCTTCCATGTGATTATCCAGCTGAAAACGGCCTTTAAACGTTCTCGGACAGTATTCACAAATGAAACCGACGCCATGCACATTACGCTTATGGTTATCGATAGAATACTTTGTGAACCTAACGAAGGGAAGTAGAAAGAAAGTAAAATTTAGTGAATAATCTTGGTGTTTAGGTGGACAAACGTACGCTTTATCACATTGATCGCAGATTACATCCTTAGTAATGTGCATTTTACGAATGTGGGCCGTCAATCTAATTTTGAAAGGAAATTTTTTACCACATTCGTCACAGCCGAACGTGCGCTCCTTGTGTTTGTTTTGCATGTGTTCCTCGATGTTCTGGTGCACTTCGGCACACACCTCACATCGATACTGATCCGGATTTAGATGCATATTTTTATGGTCTATTATTTTTTTACGAGATCTTATCTTTTTCTCACATACCGGGCATTTGAGGACTGCTTCTCTTTGGCCATGCGTTTTGCGCAAGTGATGATTCAATTCTGTCAGGTTGGCGTATTCGATCGATGGTTCTCCGGCTACCATTTTTGCCGGGTCACAAACTTCGCAAACTAAACGTTTATAAAAATGAAGAATTTCGTTATCCACATTGAGTTTAGAAGAACGAGCATCATTTCTTTGCTGTTTCGCGGTATTTAATCTTTTCTCAATATTGCCTGTATTGAATATTGTATGTTTTCTGTAGCTCGACAGTTTGGTCGGAATATCGTTACCAGCGTGGCCTTTCTTTGTCTTATCATCGTTTTTGGACACTGGAGGCTCGATAATGTCTTTTTCCGTGTTTGCGGTTGACTCAATTTTCAAGGTTGGTGTTTCGACTGTAAAATCTTTGTCCACTATTGCACTATTGGTATAATGTTCTTCGGTGCTTTCGTTTTGCTCCTGTTTCATACTTGCAGAAAGTCTATTTTTGTTAAGTTCAATACATTTATCTTTGAACCCCAATATTTCTGCATCCAATGGTTCTTGTTTGATGGCTATAAACTCAATCGCACAAACGTTGTCCTCTCTAACATCACTCAACGAGGGTCGCCGTTGAACATTCGCAATATTTGTTTCCAATAAAACTCGGTGCGCTTCATTCACCATGTTGTAGAATTTATCAAATTCCGCCAGCAGCATCCAGCATCGCTGGCAAATTGTTGTCAGCTCAAATTCTGCTAATTTTATTCCAAGATGTTGCCTGATTACGTCTGTAATGTGTTTCCCATTCGTCTTAACTTCCAATGCTTTTAAGCACTGGCCGTTTTTCAGGCACACACTACATTTCTGAAGACTTGTAGCAGAGGGAGGTTCAATAATTTCCTCGGGAGTCGGCGAGAGGATGAACTCAGTTTTGATTGCCTCCATCGCAGCTCCTGAGACACAGTCCGCGTGGACTGCAGGTTAACAGTTCACCTTACGCACAAACACTGCGTATTTGGAGAAGGTATTATTGTTGAAAATTAGAATTACATAGCGCAAGGTTTTTCCTTTTGCTTTTCCTCACCGATTATGTGTTTTGTTCGTAGAAAGTTTGTTTACGTTTCGACTGTCAAACATATTCTTGTAGTACAATGGCTTTAGTACAAAATGCCAGCCAAAATCAAGGTTGGAACAATTTTCTGATTCGGAACGATTTTCTTATTCGAATTATTTCTCAAATTTTGTTTTTCCAAATGCGTACGAATTGTTCGTTTTTTCGGATTAAGCAGCTAAAATAAATATTTTATTTTATGTTCGGTTTACCTTAATTTCATAATGTCACATTCACATCCAATCAAGATTTCGCGCGTTATCTACCGGAGATTCGTCGTCGGACTATCGATAGTCTTCCGCGAACGTACAACTATTCCATTTAGTAATAATATGTTTGTAGATACGCTTTACACAATTCGTTTAGTAATTTGCCACCTCGAGGCCCTAGTCTGCGCAACGGGCGTGAGCCGTCGTCATGTGCTGCTTTAGTTTTGTTCGCTTCTTGAACTGCTTGCCACAGACCGTGCACGGGAACTGGCGCGTCGTGCAGACGTTCGAAATGTGCGTATTAAGACTATGTTTGGATTTAAAGGTTTTGCCGCACGTTTTGCACGTGGAGGGCGTCTGTTCGGCGTGAATTCGCTTCATGTGCGTCTTCAGGTTATACTCATCCTTTAGCACCGAATTGCACAGGGTGCAGCTGACGGTGGCCGAACCCTGCTGCTCACCACCGTTGTGTGCCTCCATGTGCCGATCGAGTGAGACACGCGTTTTGAATGTTTTGGGACAGTTTTCGCACGTGAACGTTGTGTACGAACCGTGCACAGTCCGCTTGTGCTTTTCAATGCTGAATTTGGTGAACCTGAAACCAACAAAGCAAGAACGGTTAGACGGCGACACACCCTTACAACGCGTTTTCAACTTACGGCTTGTTGCACTCCTCGCAAATAATGTCCTTCTTCTGGTGGACCTTGCCCATGTGCGCGGTTAGCCGACTTTTGAACGGGAACCGCTTGCCGCACTCTTCGCAGCAAAACTCCCAATCCTGGTGCTTGTTCTGCATGTGTTCCTCCAAATTCTGATGCACCTCCTGGCAGACGGTGCACCGAAATCGATCCGGATTCTGGTGCATCTCCTTGTGCTCCACCAGCTTCACGCGCGTGCGGAACTTTTTCGCACACAGCTTACACTTGATCGTCCCCGAATCGAGCCCGTGTGCCGTGCGCATGTGGTGATTGAGCTGCCGTAGCGTGCGATACTCATCCACCGGTTCACCGTTCACCAGCTTATCCGGATCGCACATTTCGCAGGTGATGGGTTTGTAGAATTCAAAAATTTCCACATCGAACGTTTGCTCTTCCATTTGCTCCGGGCTCACGTCGGGTGACCTGCCGTGATCATCGTCCACCACCACCACCATCGGCCCTGGTGGTGCCGCTACCGCTGTCGCCGCCTCCGGCAGGTGCAGCCGCTTGTGTTCGAGCAGCTTCGGACGCGTCCTAATCTTCTTCTCACACAGCGGACACTTGACCGTTCCCGTCTGCTGGCCGTGCACTAGCCTCATGTGGTGGTTCAATTCCCGTACCGTGGGGTACAGGGTGGAGCATGGTGTCGGCGTCGCGCCGTCGCACACGTCGCAACTAATTCGCTTGTAAAACTCCAGTATTTCCTGGTCAACCTGCGCCGACTGTACCTTGTCGGCGTCCGTTTCCCCGTCGCTCAGCATCCGTGGCACGTGAGTTTGCTTATGTTCGAGCAGCTTTACTCGCGTGCGGAACTTTTTACCACACTGTGGACAACCAACGCGTCCTGACTCTTCACCGTGCGCAAGCTTCATATGATGGTTCAACTCCTTCAGCGTACCGTACTCGGTGCGATCGTCACAAACATCGCACACGAGACGCTTGTAAAAATCGAGTATTTCTTCGTCCATCTCTTGATTTTTCCTCTTCCGACTCGGTGTGCCGACGATGGTGTTGGCCGTTGGCGTTACGTGGCTACCTTCCGGTTCCAAACCGGAACGATCGGTATCAGCTGCGCACGGTATCCTTTCCGATTCCGCGTGTTCAACCAGCCCGCCACGGGGTGGACACTCGGGTGCCGCAGTGGCTACCGGGATACCATTGTTGTGCACAACATCCGTCGTGGCCGGGTCCAACAACTGCTCTCCGTAAGCTAGTGGCGCTGGTGCGGCAATCGCCTCGCACTCACTGGCATGCACACCGTTCGCGATGGGCACCGTGTCAGCAGTTTGGTTTGGACCGTCCGGCTTCGCGCGGTTCGCCGCAAGGTACGAAGTTCGCTGCGTGTGCACATCCTGAACCATCATGTAGAAGCGGTTAAACTCTTGCAGCGCCTTCCAGCAATCGCAACAGATGAACTGCGGCTCGGCGCCCTGCGTAAACTGTAGCCCCACATGCTTCCACACAAGATACGGCACCTCCTTATCCGACTCGTCGCCCTGCGGTTCGAACACATCCAGACAGATATGGTCCGGGCGGAGCGTAAGACACACTCCGCACTCTTTTTGATTGATGGTGACATCGTAAACATCGCCCCGTTCGACCATTTTTTCGATCGACCTCCACGGCGGGGTCAGCACTCGTGAACTGTGCACTCGCTTGCTCGCAGCGCTACCGGAAAGGTAGCGAAAAACGATTCTCCGTCGTTCACCGTGTCGCTTTCAATGCACTTGTTTGCTGGTGCATCATGGTTCCTCCGAGAAATAATTCATCGGCCGTCCGTCCCTTTTGTTATAGAGTATCTCTGACACTTTTGACAAACTTCGTCGCCAACTTCAACTTCAACTGCGAACCAGCAAACTCGGCCGAATGTCGCGGTTGCCAAACCGGCCGCACGCTGATCTGTTTACCTGTGCGAGAGCGCATTACCGTTTTTGGGCCGAGTTATGTCAGCCTCAGCGGCTCCGGATTCACGGCAAAACGCTATGTTCGAAAACTGGTGTGGATAATTTACTGGACTAAACGAAAACAGAATTACAGAAATCAATTAGTTTTGAGCCCCGATGTTGATGTTTTGCCTTCACAGTGACGTTGCGGTGACAGTAGGACATTTTTTTTTTTATTTTTTTCCCGATGCGGGAAAACAACCTGTTTCTCCCCCCCGTCTGGATCCTGTCTGGCATACAGGGGGTGGGCAGGAATGCGATGTATCATCGCATTTTATTCAGATAATATATATACATAAATACATAAAGCACATATTTACAAATAGTTATACATTTAGTCACATTCGCAAGTCGCGGATGTAGTCGTATAGACGGTTCCAGCTCCGCTACAAGGAGCTGTCAGTCGCTACTC